>NW_007251346.1:44249-55628 GCF_000164805.1 Carlito syrichta | reverse complement strand
GCTGATTTTTGATTTATTGTAGAGATGAGGTCTCGCCAAGTTGCCCAGGTGGGCCTCGAACCCGTGGGCCACTCACCTCAGCCTCCCAAAGGCACAGGATTACAGGCTGAGCCACCCAGCCCGGCTGGCTGCACCATTTTACCTTCCCACCAGCAACGGGGCCACAAGGCTTCCAACTCCTCATGTCCAACCAGGGGTCTTCACCAACCAGAGCACGGCTTGTGGAAGCAGAGCCAGGCATCTGAGCACAGTGGCGGGCCACCAGAAGCACTCCAAGATCAACAGGCTTGGGGAACAATGGGCATAATTCCTTCCCATGGGCCCCTTCCAAGCCACTGATGTGCCAGTGAGCTCGGGGACCAGACAAGGAACAGTGTGAGTGGAGGCAGCCCAGAACCTCTGCTTTCTTCAGACCTGCTGAGGTACTGCATGCCAAGGGATGCTGGGGGACAGGCTGGGTACTGTGCTGCCGGCCCTGGCGGGTAAGTAGAAAGCAAGACTCAACATGCAGAAAGGCTCACAGCTCACAGTGACCTCTCTGCCATCACAAGCAGAATTCCGTTTCACCAAGGTATCCATCGTGACAGACTGGAAGCAACAAGAAGGCATCTTTTGTCCGAGGTGGCTCTAGAAGGCCTGCCAGAGAGTTGGGTCAGGGTGCGGGAGGTATGGCCCGCCCAGCCCAGCCCCCTTAGCTCTCCCACGAGGGGGCACGTGAAGGCTGGTCTGCCTGGCTCCCCACACTCTGTGGCTCAGGCCCGGAATGCTATCTTTCAGTGCAGCGGTCCCTAACTCATCCGGGACCAGTTTCATGGAGGACCATTTTTCCACGGACCAGGGATGCAGGGAGTGTTTTGGGACGATTCACGCACTCTACATTTATTGTGCACTTTATTTCTACAGTACTACATTGCAATATATAATGAAATTTATATGCAATTCACCATCCCGCAGAATCAGTGGGAGCCCCGGGCTTGTTTTCCTGCAACTAGACGGTCCCCGCTGGGGGCGATGGGAGACAGTGACACCCAAAGTGAGTCGCTTATGTCCCATCAACTCCATCATCTCGTTTCGGTTGCTGTCACTGCCGAAAACCCTGCTTCACAAAGACAGGATGTTGGAGATGGAAGTAGGCTTTTAGGTGCTGACCTGACCAGAGGCGGAGCTTAGGCAGTAATGCTGGGATGGGGAGTGGCTATAAACACAGATGAAGCTTCGCTCACTGGCGGCCACTCCCCTCCTGCTGTGCGGCCCGGCTCCTGACAGGTCATAGACCAGTCCCAGTCCACGGCTCAAGGATTGGGGACCCCCGTTTTAATGGGAAAATAGACACTTCCTTGTGTAATTGGCTTCTTCCCATAGAGACTTGGGTTGCGGGGCGAAATTACAGAAAGAAACTCTGGTTTAGAAGCCATCCTAAGGGCCCACACCCTTCCCAGAGAGGAAGGGTTGCCCAGTCTCGCCCAGCGTCACCCACATCGGAGGTCGGACGGCAAGCCCACTGCCTCTGGAACAGCCTCCTCCATCCCGTAAGTGGGAGAGCACCTCTGCTGACGCAGAACCTTCCCCGACAGAGGCACAGCTTGGGGCAGAAGTCCTGGGGGCTGGTGGTCCCCAACCCCAGCAGAGGGGAGCAGGGACGGGGGGGCAGATCCCACCCTCCCCCAGAAGGGCAAGAAGACTGGCCTCCCACGTCCCGCCCCACCTGGAGTGGGACACTGGGGACCATGGGAGTCTATGGCTGTCTGCAAAGGAAGTCAAAACAAAGGCATTAGAGGGAAGAGGAAGAGCTTATTAATTTTTGGGCCCGATTCCAGACTTCACACCTGGCCCATTTCAGCATTTTCTGAACTGACAGACTCGGGCAGAAGGAGGGAAAGAAGGGGACATCTTGTGCCCTAGAAATTCAGTGCCCAGAGCTACCTCCCAAGGCGGTGTTGATTTAGAATCACAGGACATTAATTAGCCCTGGAAGGGAACTCTAGGTCAGCTCGATGCCGTGAGTCAGAGCCAGGCTCAGATGGCTGGGCTGAGTCCTTCCTCAGCCAGAGCTGCTGGGTGACCTTGAACAAGTCACTTAACCTCTCTGAACCCCCTGTTCCTTACCTGGAAATGGAGACGATAAGAAGACCTGCCTCGGGAGGCTTAAGTGGACAGACGCAGGAAGACGACACAGTCCAAGGCCAGCACCGAGCAAGAGCCGGGAACAGGGGCTTGAGCACTGGCGGCTACCTCCCCGACGGGACTGAACCCCTCTGGAGCCCAGGCCAGTCAGGAGGATGGGGGGACTGGGCCCTGCCCAAGGCCCTGGAGAGCCGGCAGAAAGAAAGACAGCCCCCACACCCAAGCATCGGACCCCGAGAGGAAGGGCAGAGGGGCCTGAGCAGAGAGTTGTTTCTGCCTTGGGGGTCCATGCTGGAATCACCAGGCTCCCCATCTGGGCCCTGGGTTCAGCATGTCCAGCACGGGGCCACCGCGCTCTGTGAAGTCCAAGCATGGTGGCCCACCTGGTATTCACAGCCCCTCCCTGTCCAGATGCAATTTACTCATGAGGGGACAGTTTCCATCGGCAATAGTGCCCGGTTGCGGTGGCTCACATCTGTAATCCCGGCACTTTGGGAGGCCAGGGCAGGAGGCTGACTTGAGCCCAGGAGTTTGAGACCAGCCTGGCCAACACAGCAAGACCTCATCTTTACAAAAAAAACCAAAAAAATTAGCCAAGCGTGGTGGCCCACACCTATAGTCCCAGCTGCTCAGGAGTCTGAGGAAGAAGGACTGCTTAAGCCCAGGAGCTAGATAGAGGCTGTGGTGAGCCCTGACTGGGCCACTGCACACCAGCCTGGGTGACAGAGTAAGACCCGACTCAAACAAACAAACAGATGAACAAGCAATAAATGAAATCCTGCCCACAACAGAGGGACATTCTGCTTTTATCTGGCTCCCAGAGAAACAGAGATAGAAAGTTAACCAAAGACCAAGTTCCCTCCAGGGGAAAAGGTTTCGTTTTGTCCGCACTCTACTCCCATGACCTTTGGTTAAAGCCTTCACACAGAAGCTAAGGCATTCTACGACCACCGGGGTTTGCATTACCCAGAGGGGCACTCATGCCCCTTTATCCCCTGGCCAAGTGGACTTTCCTCGTGGTCAGTTGGTTTCAAAGCCCGCAGGGGATCTTCTGGTCCCGGGGACGAAGTTCAGCTCTGCCCTGGACAGCACTAAGTGTCTGTGTTTAACACACCCCAGATAGAGCAGGGCGTTACCAGAAGGGTCTCCCGCTCAATGGCATGAACAGTCATCACTAGATGTGATGGTGCTGGATCCTATTATGATCTGGGCCTGTTTTTCTCTCCGGAACATATGGGCAGTGTTAAAATGAGAGTTCATCACAAACAGGATTCAATATGCATAAACTCACTCGGCAGGTGGTACATGCCAGAAACACTTCTAGTCACTCATTCGACAAATATTTATTAGGCCCCTGACCCGTGGTAGGCACAGGCTGGGAGAGACAAAGAAAATGAAGCACAGATTTCTGGCATCAAGAAACTCAAGATTCTTGAGTTTCTCAGTGGCTCAGCCTGTAATCCCACGCCTTGGGAGGCTGAGGTGAGTGGATTGCCTGAGCCCACAGGTTCAAGACCCGCCTGGGCAACTTGGTGAGACCTCATCTCTACAATAAATAAAAAAATTAGCCGGGCGTGGTAGCGCGCACCTGTAGTTCCAGCTACTTGGAAGGCTGAAGCGGAAGGATCGCCAGAGTCCAGCCGGTCAAGGCTGTGGTGGCTGGGAGCAGCCACTGCACTCCAGTCTGGGTGACAGAGTGAGACTCCAACTCAAAAAGGCCAGGCTCAGTGGCTCAGCCTGTAATCCCGCACTTTGGGAGGCCGAAGTGAGTGGATTGCCCGAGTCTGCGGGTTCAAGACCTGCCCGGGCAATTTGGTGAGACCTCATCTCTACAATAAATAAAAAAATTAGCCAGGTGTGGTAGCACATGCCTGGAGTTCCAGCTACTTGGAAGGCTGAGGTAGAAGGATCGCCAGAGCCCAGCAGGCGAGGCTGCGGCGGCCGGGAGCGGCCACTGCACTCCAGTCTGGGCGACAGAGTGAAACTCCAACTCAAAAAAAAAAAAAGTAACTCAAGGCTCAATGAAGAGTCCCAAAGACACATAATAAATAGGTTCTACAGATTCTGAGTAAGGTATATCCACAGGATAATGGAAGCAAGGAAGAGCGAGACAGGAACTCCGCCTGGTGGAGGGGCAGTTGAGGTTGGGTTTTGAAGCATGAGTCAGAGTTCTCATTAGAAAGAGCATTCCAATCCGAGGAAACAGCATGAGAAAGGAATGGAGGCAGGAAGGAGACTCAAACGCCAGAAAAGGCTTAATGACCGAGTGTGCCGTATGCAAGAAAAGGCTGGAACGACTCTTTGATCCACTAACTCACCAATTTCAAACGAGAGAGGCACTACAGCTGAAGAACTCAGAACACAGACCCCAAAACCCGTCGGCCTGGGTGTGACGCCCAAGTCTGCCACCAGGGCTAGCACGGCCCTGGGTTAGTTCCCTACTCTCGCTCTGTCTCACCTCACTCACCTTCAAAGCGGTAGCCATCATCCCTACCTCTGACCACTGGCCATTCTTTCAACAAGCGACTGCTGAGCATCTACTATGTACCAAGAGTAGTTCTGGACCCTGGGGACAGACATTGCGGGGTGCAACCCGGAAACTCGTGGGAGCTCCAGAGGAGGCAAGAGGACCAGGAGAAGCGATGGTGTGTGCAGGGCCTGTGCCCCCAACAAGGGCGGCATTTTGCAGAAAGACGTCCCCATGTGGGGACACGTGAGCCCTCCCAGCCCCTCGCAGCCCGGCCTCAGTTTCCCAGTGGGGCAAGGGGAAAAACTGGCTTCCTTCCCTTGACACTAGTGGCCTCCCTGTGAAGCCCTCATCACCCACCTGGGGTCCGTTTTCCCCGCCTGCTGAGGCGTGGGGAGTCCATGAGGGAGTGGTGACGTATGCCTTGCGCGCCCCAGCCGCGGGGCTCCAGCTAATAAGTGACCTGAGACGTCCACCGTGTTGGCGCAGCCTGCGGGGAGTGTCCCCGGCGCCATCCCAGGGAGCAGCTGATGCTGTGATGGCCAAGCTCCACGCAGCCCACAGGAACACTTCGCGGTGAGAACACGCCTGAAGCCCCCAGGTCATGAGGGACCCCCGCGCAACAGCCTGGAAATGGAGGCTTGGGGAGGAAGCCTCCTCGGGGCCCCGGGGGCTGGAGCGATGTCTCTGCCGCGGACCCCGGCTGACGGTCTCGGGCGAGTCCCCTCCCTGAGCACCACCCTTCCTGGGGTCACCTGGAGACAGCAAGGGCCCACGGGCAGATGTGGTCAGAATCAAAACAACAGGCACAGGATGCACAGGGCACAGCAGACACCACAGGCATCGCCGTGTTGACCGTATATTGAAAAGAGGCCCGACTCCTACGTTAGCCCGCAAAGGCACTACCCTCTTTAGAACTCCGGGAGGCCCGTTAAGCCCGTTAAGACCTCCCCAAACTCCTTCCAGGGGTCCATGAGGCGTCTCGGGACTCGGCCCTGCTCCCTGCTCCCTCCTCGGGCCCTTGTTCTCAGCCCTGCCCTCATCCCAGCCTTGCTGACCGCATAGCTCTGCAAACAAGGAAGCCTTGCTCACCTTGGGGCCTCTGCACATGCCGTTCCCTCCACTGGGAACGCCGTTCCCTTTGCTCAGTGCTGACAGGCTCCCTCCCGCTACGCTGCGTCCTCCGAGGCCTTCCCGCTGTGCCATCTCAGCTCAGCTCAGTCCCTCTCCTGCCAGCCCCGTTTATCCTGCTGCTGAGGACAGCCCCTGGCAAGCACTCCCGAGCACATCTGCCTGTTCCCCGCTGAAGTCCAGCCTGAGGCCTGGCACACCGTAAAGGCTTTGGAATGAATAAACAGACCTGTGGCATGAGTTGGCACCATGGGTATACACACCCCCCCACAGCACAGTCAGCGCAATGCCAAATTCTGGGCTGTCCGGGTTCAAATCCCGCCCTTGCCCTAACCTGCCCTTGGATGTTACCTGTAAATGTTAGTGCTACAATACTGTGTGGGCATGCCGAGACCCTGGCATCTCGACACACTGTCACAGCGGCATGCCCCTTGCTCTTGCGTGATGCCGTGGGGACACGAGCCTGCCCCGGCCTACTACTACTAATGAGTGTTGACAACCAGCAAAGCTTTGGTATTACGATGACGACAGGCACGCACGGTCCCTCCGGCAAATGTTTCCTGGGCAAGCAGTGGTCAGGCACCGCCACCGTGGAGACCCTGAGGCGGAAGCCCCCAGCCCAGGGTTCAAGGTGTTCACAGCTTTCTGCGTGGCCATTTGGATGGCCACGCAAGAGATGGAGGACCAACCGAGGCAGTGATGACCGGACTGCTGCGGGCTGCCCAGGACCGAGCGCCACATGAGTACGCGACAGATGCGAGCAGGGCTCAGCGGGGCTTCACAAGCAAGAGATCTGGGCTGGGGGCAGACTCACACCCTTCATTCATTCATTCCTTCAACCATCCATGCTTCCCTCAAGCCCGCCAAGTACGTCCCTGGCCAGGGCCTTTGCCCACTCTGCTCTGCCTGCTGGAGTGTGCATCCCCAGACCCATCCAAGATCCACGCTCTTCCCGGCACCGCTCAGCCACGCCTCTAGGGGCTCTGCCTGGGTCCACAATTTCCTGGCTGTGGGACCTTGGGCAAGTGACTCAGCCTCTCTGTGCTTCAGTTTCTTCATATGTCAAATGAGAATAAAAGCAATGCTTTTTCCTTGGGGTTGCTTTGACATTTGAGTTAACATGTGTAAGAAACACAGAATAGCACCTGGCATATAGTGAGCTGTAAATACAAGGGGACTCCAAAATACAAGGGGACTCAAAAATAGAATCAGAAGGTAAAAATGAGCAATGTAAACCTTATTTCTCACCGCAAGTTCCATCAAGGTCAAAGCACTCTTGCGAACAATGACACCAGCCATTCAGTCCGTCCCTAGAGAACTAAGGATCCTGGGAATTTAACCATGCCCGCGCAGTCCTTTCCACACTAATAACTGAAGAAAAGTGAGTGCCCCGTGGTGAGCAGAGAGGGAGGGGACAAGCCTGTGCCCACAAGGGCACTGACCACTGACCCCATCAGGAGGACTCCATCTGCATCACCCCTCAGTGCCCCCCCCAGTACCAACACACTAGGGACTCGGGGGAACACAAACATCGCCCGACATTGTTCTCTACAAGTGGGGGGTGACGATGCCCACTTTGCCATCATTATCAAACGCCAGAACGAATGTGAACGCTTTCTGCAAACCATAAACATCTGCGCAAAGACCTTAACCGTGGTTTCCGCCTGAGCACCGACTCCCCAGAGGCACAGGAGTCTCTGAGTCTCGGGAAGTTGTGCTTGCTTTTCTTTAGAACTTGACCAAAGCTGTTCGTGATTTCAGAAAGCCACATCCCCTTGGGCAACGCTGTGTGTGGCTTCTCGGCCACTGACATCTACTCGCCTAGACTGCATGTCACAGCCTCATTCTGGCGGAGGTGTGGACCTGGAGGCGTAAAGATCGCCCCCTCCCCTGCCTCACGGGAGGGACACAGGGGGCATGAACCTGCCTCGCTGCCATATTGAAGCCTGCGTCGTTTGACCCCAGATCACCTTCCTTTGACTTCTGCTTTATGACAGTTGGGGCACTCACTGGCTTCAAAACGCGCAGGGTCGGCATACTTTCTCAGCGGAACTCCATCTCCGGACAAGGGGTCCTAGTGTTTGCGGACCTGGACGACTGGCCCGAGGCTCCTGCACCAAACCTTCAGCTCCTCACTTCTCCTCCCAGACAGGAGGGAGCAGAAGCCCAGAGGGCCCAAGCAGGCAGGCTGAGCGCCAGCGAGCAGGGCCTGGGGCACCAGCCCCGGAGTCTGCCGCCGCCCCCTCCTCTCTGGCTGGGAGCCAAGGGCCCCACTCCTACTCCAGGTCCCTGCCCACTCCCCTTCCCCAGTGACCTTGGCCCTGTGGTCAGAGGCTGCTTCAGGAAAGGCTGGTCCTGAGATCAGCAGCTCACACAGCAGCTGTCACTTGCATCTCCAGCAAGGCGGGAAGGCGTAGAGGCATCCCAGGGAGGCCTCCGGGTGGGGCAATGGCCAGCAGAGAGAGGGCCCAGCCCAGCCCCACTGAGGATCTGGGCAGAAATGGCAGGGACAGGCCAGACGGAAACATCCACCGAGGTTTGCCGGAGTCAGGGACGTAGGTGAGAGCCACAGGCTTGTCACCTACACACACTTGGAGCAGTGCATTAAAATCACGTATGAGGCGGGGTGTGGTGGCTCAAGCCTGTACTCCTAGCACTTTGGGAGGCCGAGGTGAGAGGACTGCCTGAGCAACATGGCCAGACCTTATCTCTACAATAAATAAAAAAATTAGCCGGGTGTTTTAGCGGGCACCTGTAGTGCCGGCTACTTGAAAGGCTGAGGTGGAAGGATCGCCTGAGCCCAGAAGGTCAAGGCTGGAGTGGCCATAAGTATGCCACCGCACTCCAGCCTGGGTGATGGAGTGAGACTCTAACTCAAAAAAAAATTACATATGGAACAGCATGAAGTAGCCAGGCTCGGTGGCTCAGCCTGTAATCCTGCAACTTGGGAGGCTGAGGGGAGTGGATTGCCTGATCCCACGGGTTCGTGACCCACCTGGGCAACTTGGCGAGACCTCATCTCTACAATAAATCAAAAAATTAGCTGGGCGTGGTAGTGCATGCCTGTAATTCTGGCTACTTGGAAGGCTGAGGCGGAGGGATTGCCAGAGCCCAGCAGGTCGAGGCTGCAGTGGCCAGGAGTGGCCAATGCACTCCAGTCTGGGTGACAGAGAGAGACTCCAACTCCAAAAAAAAAAAAGAAAAAGAAACAGCATGAAGTGATAAACAAACAGTAGTGCACCCAAGTGTCCACAGACAGATGGGCGGATAACCAAAATGTGGTCCATCCGTGCAGTGGAGTATTACTCAGCTCTGAAATGGAGTGAAATGTTGACTCCTGTTACAACAAGGAAGAGCCAGAAGACACTGTGCCAAGTGGAGTGAGTCAGACACACACTGCCGGGTTCCACTTGTGGGAGGGACCCAGAGTGGTCAGATTCAGAGACACACAGCAGCATGGTGGGTCCCAGGGGCTGGGGAGGGGAGGGGAGTCAGTGTCTAATGGGGATAGAGTTTCAGTTTGCAGAGATGAAAACTGCTGGAGACGAACAGTGCACAACTGTGTGAATGTGCTCTATGCCACTGAACTGTGCACTTAAAAAGGGCTGGGGGGGGAATTTACGTTCTTTGCATTTTGCGTACTATGCGCTTTATCACAGTAAAAACAGATGTCAGGGTCACTCGAGGTGCTCTTTGGAAATGCAGATTCCAGGGCAGAGTCTCTTAGGGACCCTGAATTTTCAGGTCTAGGGTAGGGACCGGGAAGCTGCATGCCAACATCCACCCAGGGACCCAGTGCCAGCGTTCCAGGGGACACGTTTTGAGAAGTGCCGCCTCGGGCCATGGCCTCCTCCACCCCGAGGGCTTCTAGGCTTTGCCAACTCGGCTGCTCACTGACGACTGCAGACTCTTCTGGCTCAAGGCCCTGCGCAGTTGCCCCGTGGACTCGGCCGAGGCACCTGCTGGCACTTCCTGAGCTCTGCTCACCCGGGAGCCTTCAGTGGCTGGGTCCCAGCCCTGAGACAGGCCTACTGGGGCAGACATGGCCTGCTACCTCCTGAGTCTCCTGCTGTACTGTGACCCAGCCTCACCCCACCCCAGCTCCACGCAGCTCCCCCAAGCCTCCTTTCCTCCCCTCCCAGCCTCTCCGGAATTCCCCCTGCCCACGGCAGCCAGCTGTCTTATCTCCCAGCTTGGCAGGTTCCTCAGCCCCTCCTGGAGAAACAGCCCGGGGCTCGCGATTCCCCTGGAAAACAGCAAGGGCTGGGGGCACACCCTGGGGTTCAAATCGCAGCTCTGCTGCTTGCACGCTGTGTGGCCTCGGCAGGGCAGCTCACCTCTCTGTGCCCTGTAAAATTGAGGTATTCTAGTACCCAGCAACCTGCACAGGGTGGCTGGGAGGATGAAACAAGATAAAATGTGCAAAATGTTCAGAACAGAGGCCGGCGCCGCGGAGTGCTATTTAAGTGTCTGCTGTGATTACTGACTACACGAGACAGACGCTCTCCGCATGTTACTTCTGGGATATGAATGGAATTTTTAAAAATACAAGCATCCTCTAGCTCCATACTGGGTTTGTCTAATTTTATGCTTCAAAACTTTGGCATAGATGGCGCCTGTGTCTCTGTGTGTGCCTGATGTCCAAGTATATTGCAGGTATGTGCCCTGTGTCCGTGTGTACCTGCAGGTGTGTGCTCCCGTGTCTGTGTGTACCCACAGATGTGTGCCCTTGTGTACGTGTGTACCCACAGGTGTGTGTCCCCATGCCTGTGTCTACCCGTAGATGTGTGCCCCATGTCTGTGTGTATCTGCAGGTATGTGCTGCGTCCATGTGTATGCACAGATGCGTACCCCATGTCTGTGTGTACCCACAGGTGTGTGCCCCTTGTCCATGTGTACCTGCAGGTGCGTCATAGGTGTGTACCCGTGTTTGTGTGTGCCCCCAAGTATATGCCCATGTCTATGTGCATCCATAGGTTTGCCCCCCTATATCTGTGTATACCTGCAGGTGTGTGCCCCCATGTCCATGTATACCCACAGGTATGTGCCCCCATGTCTGTGTGTACCCACAGGCATGTGCACATGTGTGCCCCGTGTCAGTGTGTACCCGTAGGTGTGTGCCCTTATGTCTGTGTGTGTACCCGCAGGTCTGTACCCATGTCCATGTGTACCTGCAGGCATGTGCCCCAGGTGTGTGTCCCGAGTCCGTGTGTGCCTGTAGGTGTGTGCCTGTGTGCCTGTGTGAGCTCGTGTCTATGCATGCACATGTTTCCATTTGCTCCCTCTACAGGCAGGCTGGACTGCCTCTGCCTGGGGAGACATTTCTGGGATGTGCCCGCTCCCAGCATGGCCTGTCCTCCAGCCCCATCTCCCATTTTCCGCCCCCAACCACCCGAGCCCCCACACAGAAAGGGCGCTGTCTCCTCTGGATGCCAGGCACATGGGACTCTCCGTGCTTGCTCACCATATCCCCCAACCTGAACCCCTCTCCCTCCCTGTCCCAGACCACCCACCCCATGGGCCTCCGGCTCTCTCCTCCCCTGTGCCCTGGACACTTCCTGGTACCCTCCTCCAAGCCTCCCCTCCAGGGTCCACTGCTGCGCCCTGGGGCTCCTGGGGACACCCGTGCTACTGCTTGGGCCCGGGGGCTCCACAGC
>NW_007251346.1:42861-44187 GCF_000164805.1 Carlito syrichta | reverse complement strand
CCCCTGCCGGACCTCCCCCCAGGGCTTGGCCCAGGCCCCCAGGCCCTCCTGGCATGTCTGAGACCTGGGCAGCAGCTCTGAGGGAAGGGATGGGACAGCGGCTGCAGCCGCACGTGCACTTGTCCCCTCTCGGCTGGGAAGCTGGTGGTCGCATGTCCCAGCCAGGAGACCCCCCCCTTGCAGCACACGGATTTCCTCCAAACTCCTGTCCCTCCACGCCACCCTGTGTGGCGGCTGCTGCCAACACTGACACACGCTTGCGTTATGTGAAGCAACAGCCGGGCCAGAAGGAAGCACCCCCACAGGTCACGTCTGCAACACAGCCGAGAGCTCTGCACACAGCCCAGCACTCACAGCTAAGGAGAAATGTATCCGACTATTCTGGCCCTCACTGTGTCTCACCCCATGGAAGCTGATACATCTCTCTCTCCTCTGACCATGGTGCACGGCACTTGCTTTGAAATGTGATTTAAGTGTGCCAGCGGCCCACTCCGAGACAGGTCATCCCCGGGGCCCCGGGAAAAGCCGGGCGGGAGGCGGGCGCAGAGCCAGGCTCGCGGTCCGAGGCCTGGCTCCCCGAGGTGGGCTGGCTCTGCACTTCTGCACTTTATTTTCTCTGAGGGAGGAGAGCCACCAGGTTCCTCTGTGGGACCCGAGACCCAGAGGAGGACGAAAGGGCGAGTCCCCACGAGAAGGGCGGCCGGGCTGCCGGTCCCTCCCACGGGGGAGAGGCCTGGCCGGGGCTGGGCTGGGGCTTCTCCCTGGCCTCTTCTCCACGCCGGCCACGCCCCACAACACTGGGTTCTGAGAGGTGGGGCCGCAGCCCCAGCCAAGACGACGGGGTTGTGTAATCCATCTGGTCCACGAATGCCGGGAGGATCTGCAGAGACTTCCATGCTGGGACTCAAAGGCAGGGAGGGCCCAGACTCATTCCAGACACATTCCAGCCCACAGTGGTGCCTGTGCACCCCCCACGCCGCCAACAACAAGACCTCCGGTGGCTGAGCTGGTTGGGGGGCCTGAGAAAACCCCTCACAGCAGGAGGGACTTTTGTCTAAAGTGCCCTTCTGAGCAGGGCCAGGAAGCTGGCCCTGCCCGCAGGAACGAAGGACACCATGAGGCCTGGGGCGGGTCCACGTCCCTCTGGGACCCAGGCGGCCCAGGCAGCTATGGACGAGATCCTGTGGTGGTGACAAGCGCCCAACAGACCCTCCTTCCCTAGGGAAATGTTTCAAGTCACTGTCGCTGCGAGTGAAGTGCTCACGAAGAGAGGGAGGAGAAGGGAGAGAGGGGGAAGCCCGGAGGGAGGTGAGCCTGTGCACCCCC
>NW_007251346.1:34480-42841 GCF_000164805.1 Carlito syrichta | reverse complement strand
CTCCAGCCCCGCGCCAGCACGGCCGATGTGCACCTCCCCCTCGCCTTAACGCCTGCCACACAGGAGTTCAAGGGCAAAGGGCCGGGTTGCACGGGCCTCGGGGAGAGGCTGGGAAGTAAGGCCTGGGCCAGGCCGGGCAACTCATCAGATCAGAGTCTGTGCTCAGCGGGCGTGTGGCTTGAGGGGCTCCCCTCAGGCCTGCATCCCTCACCCACTGACAGCCAACCAGGGTGAAGGGCACAGCCAGGCTGTGCTGGACAGAAAACCATTCAGACAACCCCAGATCTTCCAGAGTCTTCTAAATGAAACTGGCCACCTTGTCTGCTCAGTTGTTTCCACAGGCCGGGCCCTCCACCCTGATTTCATTAGCGGGGCGACTGCAGGTCCAGATGCTCTAGGAGTGCCCAAAACTTGCCCTGTCCACACAGGGTGCAGTGACAGGAGGCTCACTACCTTACAAGGACCTCCATCTCATCTTCAGGTACTTCTAAGTCACAGTTCTTTCTCACTGAGCCAACCCCCCCCACCTTCTCTGCTGAGACCCCCCCCGCAGGGGTAGACACGCGGCCAGCCGTGTCTGCAGTCATGAGAAGGTGCCAGCTCCTTGAGGGACCCTGTGCCGGGGCTGGGGTACGGCAGGGAGGGCAGGCTGCTGCCGCCGCTGCTCACAGCTTCCACCGGCCAGCTCTCAAAGCCTGGATCCTCGGGCCCCACTGAATGCAGCGGACACTGCCCCCACGCGCGCCCAGAGTGCTGTGGGGAGGACTCCTTTTGTGCAAGCAACTAAACAGACGCCCGGCCAGGTTCTGAGGGCTACTCTGCTTGTCCGAGGCCGAAGGCCTGGCTGGGGGGCTCTGGCTGCCCCCCACCTCGTTCACAGCACCTGCTCAGGGAGGGGCCTCCCGGCTGTGGAGGGATGTGTCACTGTGTCTCCTGGATGCTGGGCCCCACAGGGAGGCCTCCCCCCTCCAGGGACACCGCTACTGTCCTGATTTCCACAAAGGTTTCATGTGGAGACAGGATTCTGCAGCTAAAATCTAAAACAAGGATCTGAAAACCCCTGCCATGAAGGAGCCCTTTCTGTGGGATGGCCCCGGAGTCATCTGGGAGCAAGGGTATCCCAGAACAGAGGCACTGAGCTGACAGCGGACAGCCCCTGGAGGGTGGAGACAGCACCCACATCGCCCCCAAGGTTCTGGGCGCCCCACCTGCATGCAGCCAAGGAACATCAGCCTCCCCATGGTCTCGGCACAGGGTCAAGTGTAGAACATTCTCCCATTTCGAGTTTCTCCTCCAGGAGTGTTGGCTTCACCTCTGATCCCTGTCAGCCCTCATCTGCAAGTGAGCACACCGGGTGATACGACCATGGAGCAAGGAAGGTGGACATGACGAGATGCTCAGAGTGGCTACACACTGGCTTGCCCGCGTAACAGTTAGGTAACTGCTCTGAGGCCGCCAAGAAGGACTTGCTTGGAAAGCGCAGGGTTTCACATCAGCAGCCCTGCCCTGAGAGATGTGTGCACTGGGCAAAGTCCTGAGCTCCTGGGTCAGTTTCCTCACCTGTAAAATGGGTCAGTACCTGTCCTGAAGAAACTGCGGAAATCAGGGGAAAGATGGCAGCTCCCAAGGGTCCAGACAGGAAGCAAAAGCTTCCTCACCCCAGTTCAGCTTTCAGAAGGCCAGGAGTTCAACCCAGGGCTCCAGAGCCAGGAGTAGCTGACAGATAGACAGAGGGCTGACCAGGTCACTCCTGTCAAGGCTCACCCAAGCCCCAAACACTTCCTCCAGGTCACCCCAAGACCTGCTGTTGGAGGCACTAGGCTGTGGCCCTGCTGCGCCCACCATTGTGTTCGGGGGCACTGGCCGCTGAACGTCGACATGCAAAGCACCATGACTTGCAGGCAGCCCGGAGCAACCAGTCAGACCTCTCCACGCCTCCACGTGCTCAGCCGGTGATGGGCCAGTCCAGGGTGTTCCCTGCCCTTGACCTTCTCTTTTCTTTTCTCTGGGTCCTGTCGGACACACGCAGGACCCCATCACGCCCGCACGCAACCCTCATGGGCTCCCTGAGTTCAGACCAGGCACGCGAGACCCCACGTCTGGCCCTGGCCTCCTCCCCGGCACGTATCCCTGCACCCAGGCTACCACCCTGAGACCTTTGACCTCACCGTTCCTCGGCCAGGGACGCCCTCCCCAGACATCTCCAGGCTCACTCCCTCCCTTCAGGCCCCGGGCCCGGCAGCAGTCCCGCTTCTAGCCCAAGCGAACCTTGGCAGCGCCTGTCACTTCTGTGTCAGACGTTCGTCGTCCATCCCTCCCACGAGGCGCTCCACGAAGGCAGAGCAGCATCTCGTCCCGCCACACCCCAGAGCCCAGAGCGGTGCTTGGCCTGTGGCTGGCACTGCTCGGTACCTGCGCAGCCAGGTGATAAATACCATTGCCCAGGGGCCATCCTCTGCACCCCGCCTGCTGTACTCTCCTAGAAACAATCAGTTTCCCAATGCCCTTCAGGACAGACGCTCATGCTGACTCTAGTCCAGTGGGGGGGTCTCACCCCCAAGCCACCCACCACCACCTGGAGGTGCACCAGTCCTTAGGCTGAGGTCTAAACGGGTCTCTTAGAGAGCGAGACATAAAAAGTCCAGCAGCAAGAGAGCTCCAGCTCCCTCAGAGGCAGGGGAAGGCACGTTGCAGAGAGGTTTGGGCTCGTTCTGGGGACGCCACCCGCCCAGGAGCCTCTCCTCATTTCTGTTCTCCCTGAAGGACAGGGGTTCCCTGGATGACTCCTGCCGCTCCCTACCAACCTCCCAGGCTGGGGCAGAGATGGGCAACAGGACTAATGTCTCTGGGAACAGCACCGGAGCAAGCCACGGCTTCCCTCAGCTGCACTGAATTACAGCTGCCAGACTCCCTGGGAACCAGCAACCTGCCTGTTGGAGGGCTCCAGTGCACAGAGCAATGCCCCCAGGGCACAGGTCCATGGGCTGGCACACACCCAGGCCTTCTTCAGGGCACACCCCTCTGAGCCCCAGTCTCTGGCCTGGCTGAGCTCCCGAGACTGTGAGCTGTCCTCACAGGCTCGGGCCCTGCTTCACCCCCTTCCATCAGGTGTTAGAGCCATCGGACTCATGAGACAGAAAGTTCCTGGCATTCTAGTCCTCCCAGCCATGAAGTCTCTGGGAGCACCACGGGCTCCACCCTCGCTCTCGGCAACACGGGGCAGCGGTCACCAAAGCTGCCCACCCCTGGGACGCAGCAAGGAATCCAGAGAGTCCATGGACAAGGCCCCCAGGCAGCACCCACATACCGAGGACAAGCCCTCAGAGCTCACCCACGGGGCCGCCCCAGCCGCGAGTCCTCCAGGTGAAACAGCCATCAGCCACTGGACATGCCATCACACAGATGAACCGTGAGGACACCGGGACAGGCAAAATAAGCCAGACACAAAAGGAAAAACGCCGCACAACTCCACTCCCATGAGCTCCTCAGAGCTGTCACATTCACAGAGACAGGGAGTAGAGCGGTGGGTGCCAGGGACCGGGGGCGGGGAGAGCGGGCAAGAGTCTAAGTTTGGGAAGATGGAAAGTTCCGTGCTGGGTGGTGGTGATGGCTGCACAACACACGGATGCTCCTGATGCCACGGAACTGTGTGCCTAAAACGGTTAAAACCGTAAACTTTATGTTATGCATATTTTATCACAGTTCAAAATAGAAAGCTTTTAAATTAAAAGAAGGCTGAGCCATAGTGCCAGGCTCTTCGGGGCTGGGCGGAGGGCAGGGGAAGGGCATTCCAAGCAAGAGGAACAGAGTGTGCCAACGCTTGGAGGCTGGGGGTAGGTTGACGGGTAAGAGGGCCACGGCGGCCTGGGGGCAGCTATAACACGGGAAGGCAGGTGACCTGTAGGCATCGGGGGCCAGTGGGAGGAGGGTCTCCTGGTGCCGGGGGATTCAGGCTGGAGCCGACGCCCCCTTCCCCACAGTGCCACTCATAGCCTCCCTCCTACAGCAGGATGGAGAGCCTCCCAAGGGCAGGCCGGCACTTTCTCACCTCTTTCTCCCCGTCAGGGAACCTGCGGCCCAGCTCTCAGGAAATGGAGATCCAAGGAACACATGCTCCCGAAATGCCCCAGCAGAGAACAGGTGCCAGTGGGCAAGACTGAGGCTGGCAGACAACAGGGTCAAAGGTTCCTTAAAATCCCGATGCATCTTGCTCATGGGTCGACTTCACGTTTGTGGGACTGGACCCCAAGGCCAACGGGCAGCCTTCGTGCTGAGCTCAAGCAATTCTCAGGACAACACAGAGGTGCCCCTCCTCCTACTCAGCGGCCCACACGTCAGCAGCAGGTCCCAGTTTCTGCTTGGCGGCCCACAAGGGGGCCCACGTGGGGGGTCACATCTTCAAACCAGGCACCTGAGGGTCAGGAATCACCGGAAGGTGCTGTGCAGTCCAGCTTCACCTTGTCAACTCCCCGTGTCCATCAGCCCACTAAAGGCTCTGAGAAGTCCCCCAGTCAAGAAACGTGATGGACCCAGATTCCCATGACCAACTGATGGCAAAACATCTTGCTTCATGACCTTATAGATGTCTGAGTTTGGAAAACACTGAATTCCGGGATCGCATGATGCCAAGAGCCCAGACGTGGGCCGGCAAAAGCAGCTTTCAGCTAAACGTGTGCGTTGAAAGCTTTCGAAGCCAGCCTTCAACTCTCTTGCTGTCCTACCTGAGCTGGGCTCTGTGGACCGGACCACAGGCTGCCCCAAAGCAATTTCCCTTTTTCTTTCTCGACACCTGGGTGCTGGGGTGTGCGGACTCCGATGTCCTTTCACAACGAAGCTGGCAGGTACAGTTAGACCCTTGGCCCAGAGCCATCTCACCAAGCCCTGGAAGTCACAGCCTCTCCCTCGGAGACTATTTCCAGGCCAATGAGCGCTTCATGGCTTTTTCTTCCTCTTCTAAAATAGGAGAGGCATCGGGGCAAGTCCTGAATGTCCCCACCACCCGTGACAAATGACGGTGCATCTGCTGGGATTCAGGACAGAGCGACTCCAGCAGGTTCCAACCCAGTTCCCATGGCCCCGTGTCTCAGAAACTGGAGCAAGGGGCTCTGTTCCCCTGGGGCTCCTCCAGGAGAGGCGGCCCCTGGGAGAAGGACCGCGGGCCCCACGGGACCCCTGCCACCCACTCTGACCTCCGAGAGCCTCTGAGATCTTGAGACCAGGGGGCCGCTGTGGGGTGCACATGACCAGCGGAACTGGGACAGGGTTCAGCCGGGAAGATGATGATCGGGGGCGGGGGTGGCGGTAGAGGCACAGCCGCCACCTGGCCCCAAACTGGGCGCCCAGAAGTGGCTAGGACGGTCGCTTCACATTCCATGCGTTCTGCCACTAGAGACATTTAAATGAAACCACCCACACGAGGCAAAAGAACAGCTCTTCTGTGGCAGCAGGGCCCGTGCCACATTCACCAAGAGAGCCCAGGCCTCACGGGGGTTGAGCACGGGGCCACCCAGGAAAACTTCGTGGAAGAAAAGTCAGGAGATGCTGGGCGCAGGTCCAGGCTCCAGGGCCCAGTGGCTGTGACTCGGGCGAGTTCCTCAGCATTTCCGCAGTCCCAACGGGCAGAATGTGGGGGGCGGCCGGTCCTCTCAAAAGCGGCCAGTGTGAGATGCAGTGACCCTTCCGACCCAGAGTTTTCCCGGTGCTTCCTGGCTGCTGGACTGCATGCAAACCCCATGGTACTCCTGAGAGGCCAGGTGGGCACATGGGCGTTCCCCTCAGTCAGAGTGCTTGAGCCACCTGCCCAGAGTCACACAGCGGGCAAGGCCACCACCACCTCCTTCCACAGACCTGCATCTCAGCCAGGGCCGGGGTCTCCATCCGTCCACATACGCGTCGTCTTCCTTAGAGGAGGCAGGGCTGGGGGTGCCTTGGGCCTGCCCTGCTAGGGCTACAGGCGCATGGTCACTCTGATGGCGTCCCACTCCTGAGGCCGGTGCTCGCACGTCTCTGTGAGAGTCCTACTACGATAAAGCAGCTTGCTTAAAAAATGCACTCTCTCGCCGGTGTCAAGTTTCACAGGCTGTACAGCACAGGACTGAACTGGAGTCTCACCTGCCATACATGCTGGGTACACATGCCTGTGCTGAGTCGGAGGGAGGGAGGGCTTCTCTCTCACAGGTGTGCGGCCCTTTGGAAAACTCAGTAAACCTAGCAGAGACAGGAAGACGGGAGACTGAAAGTTCCCACCAACCTGCAAGCTTTACTCCTGGGGAAGACAGGCCGCAGAAGTGTCCTAAATGCAAGTAGGAGCCAGTCTCATGGCTGTGAGAAGAACAAGAAGACACAGGTGAGAGCCCCGGCACTGTGTCCCTGGCCTAGGCACACAGGGATGCTCAGACACGTCTTCTAACCTGAATGTGCACCTTGCTGGACAGGCCTACAGCCCTGCTGTCCTCAGCGGCATCCGCACAGTCCTCCCTGCACAGCCTGGGCAGGGAGCCAGGACCCCCTGTGGTATCCAAGCTTTGAGGAAGGGGAGGTTCAGTCGCCCAGGAACAAGCTCCCACATCTGCTGAAGGTGGCCCTGGAAGTCACAGCCTCCCCCTTGCCCACAAAAAGGGCTGCCTGGCCATCAGGAACCCCCGAGGCCCCTCAGCTGCGAGCTGCTCCCCACCGGCCAGCTAAGTCTCTCTGCGAGGAGGCTTCCGACAGACCCTTCCAGAATGACGGCTCCCTCCTGTGGGCAGTGCTCTGGCCAAGATGGCCGCACAGAGGTGCCGCTGGACCGGCGCCCCCCTCCAACTCCTCTCTCTCAGAAGCATCCCACCTGGGAGAAGCTGGCATCAAGCAGAGGCGCTGGGCTGGAGACTGCCCCGCTCACCGTACGCCAAGAGCTGAAGGCCCCTCCGGACCGAGGAGAAGTTCTAGTGACTGGCAGGAGCTGATCCGCTTCCCCTTTACCATCCGTGATGAGGCACATGGACAGCCCTCTTTCCCCTCCACGGCCCCCTCCAGGAAGCCTCTGGATTTGCAGTGTTCTCCAGGCACTGTCTGTATTTCTGAGGGAGGTGGTCTGGCAGAGTGGGAAGTAGCCAGGAGCCCCAGGTTCCTGCTGTTATGTTTCTCCGTCTTCGTCCTGTGACCCCTGGCAGCTCTGTGACTCCTAAGGGCCAGAGTTCTCTCATCTGCAACATGGAGATGGCAGTGTCTGCCTACAAATGGCCACACCTGGCAACTGGAAAAATCAAATGCAAGGCGACATCCTTTTGTTTCCTCAAACGCATCTGTGGAGCGCCTGCTCTGTGCCAGGCACTGTTCCAGGCAGGTGGAAGGCCTCACTTGAGGAGAGCTGAAGACTCATCTCCAGACTGTCTGACTCCTGTGCTGTGTAACTTCACTACACGCTCGTACTTTCTTAAAAAGCAGTTGATGAAAAAAGAAACTGATCATTAAATACAACGATGTCTGTGCTTTTTACACTTGGAAATCGCTCCTCCACAAAACCGTAGAAACAACTGAACCTGCAGCAGCTAGGAACCCATACCCTAGTGAGGATCAGCACAAGCAATCTCCCCTTCCCTCGCCCGTGGGGTCCGGGGCTTGGCGGGCGGTGGTGCTGAGCAGATGCCTGCTGCCTCGATGGACAGGAAGGCCGCTGTGCTCAGTATGACCTCGGAGAATGGACGAGTCTACCGATCGCAACACGTGCCTCACTCCGGACTGACCGCAGCTGTGAGGGACCAGTCCATACCACTCCCCGTCTCGGCAGTGAGGGCAGATGACGTGGATTCCTCTTCTAGCAGCAACGGGACAGCCAAGGCATGGGCAGGAGGCCTCGTGGGAAGACTTCCATCTTCTCTCGACCTCCCAGCCTATGGCCCCGCCAAGCAAACACCAAAACACGCCTGTGCCGTGGCACTGGCCCCTTGCTCGGGGGGGTCACGTGACACTCTGCCAACTCACAAGCCAGCTTCACACACCACTGAGGCACGAAGAGCCTCGATGGAGGCATTCCAATGACGTCTGCGCTCTTGAAGAGCACGTGCCCGTCATCTGTCTCCGCGATGACACGACAAAACAAATCACCCAAAACGGCGGCTCAAGACAACCACATGGATGATCCTTCTGGGCCAGGGACTCTTCCACCGGGGCTGGGCTGGGCTGCTCTCGTCTGACCTCATGTACCTATGGGCAGCTGGAGGCTCCTCAGGGCTGCTGGTCTAGGAGGGCACAGGCACGAGACAGGGGCACCGCTCCATGGGGGCCTCATCCTCCAGCGCTACACCCAAGACACACAACCAGGGTCAGGCTCCCAGGAAGGGAGCACACTTCCAGCAGCTGTGGCTCGGGACAGGCGCGGTG
>NW_007251346.1:31635-34458 GCF_000164805.1 Carlito syrichta | reverse complement strand
ATGCCACGTTCTGTGTCCAGAAGCACGTATGGGACTGAGTTCCGGTTCTGGACAGGAGATGCTGTGATCACGTCGCGGGAGTGCACGGCAGGCGGGCCGGGGAGGCGAGGCACCTCACCGCCAACCCACGCTCCCAGGGCCCTCCTGCACAGCAAGACACGGGTCTGTCTCTCCCTCAGCACACCCCCACGACACAGTGCTGGAGAAGCCCAAACCAAGACGCCCGTGTCAGCACCGACCTGAACTTCTGCTGATGAGGAGGCCAAGCCGGTCTTCCATGACCGGGACATGGGTTTCCACTTAAAACGGAGATGCGATGACTCCTTTGAAAATAAGTGCATTGCCGGGTTCGGTGGCTCAGCCTGCAATCCCGCGCCTTTGGGAGGCTGAGGTGAGTGGATTGCCTGAGCCCGTGGGTTCGAGACCCGCCCGGGCAGCGAGACCTCATCTCTACAAAAAATCTAAAAATCAGCCGGGCGTGGTAGTGCACGCCTGTAGTTCCGGCTACTTGGAAGGCTGAGACGGAGCGGCCACCGCACTCCAGTCTGGGCAACAGAGTGAGACTCCAACTCAAAAAAAAAAAAAAAAAAAAGAAAAGAAGTGCATTTCTGTTTCAAAAACTATTTGTAGAAAAATATTAAGCAAGTAGTAATGCCTCCAAGCATCCACCAACAGATGAGTGCATAAACAAAATGTGGCATACCCACACAACGGAACATTACTCTGCCTTAAAAGGAAGGAGATTCTGACACAGGCTACAACAGGGTGAGCCCCGAGGACTCAGTGAGATAAGCTCGTCACAAAAGGACAAACACTGCAAGACTCCATGCATATGGGGTCCCTAGAGCAGTCAGGTTCATGGAGACAGGAAGGAGAACGGCGGGTGCCAGTGGCTGGGCACAGGGAATGGGGGGGTCAGTGTTTCACGGGACAGACTGCCCGTGCGGGAAGATGAGAGTTCTGGGGACGGATGAGGTGACAGCTGCACAACACGCGAATGTGTTTAACACTTAACACCACTGAACTGTGAAACGAAAAATGAAAGGTGGTAAGTTTTATGTTATGCCTCTTTTACCACAATTAGACATAAAAAAGCAAAAAACAAACAACAAAAAAACAGGGGTGCCAAGGAGACACAGATATAAACAGACGGGACAGCAGCAGGCAGAGGCCCACCATGCACGTCTGTGATCCGCCTGGAAGTCCGCGGTTTGGACACGTGTCACGCACGAGGAGGCTGAAGCCTGAACGAGGGAATCCTGTGCCCAGCCTGGCCTGTCCCTGTCCCCAGCAGCGTCCGCCTGTGCTGCCGCTCCCTCGTCCCAGAGAGTGCAGGACAGGGCGTCAGGATCAGGCAGGTTCTCGAGGAGGTGATCGGAGCAGCCAGCCAGTTGGCATGCCGGCGTGGGAATGGGCTTCTGCTGATCGAGGGGCCCTGTCCCCCAGAATTCCGCACGCTGACCCCCTGGCCCCTGGATGAACAGCCCTGAGGGGGGCGCAGGAGAGCCCCACCCAGACCAGACACCCGCCACGCCAACCATGGTGAGGAGGCCTCTGGTTCTTCAGACTCCCAGGGCGGGCCAGAGAACCCGGGGTGCTGGGCCGACCGCCTTGGGTGAGCCTTTCTCGGAGGCTCTGAACGCCCAGAGGCCGTCCCTGTGCACCCAGAGCCGGTGGCACGGCAGTGGGTGCCCACATGTGAGCATGAGGTGGGGCCTGGCTGACCCCATCTTTCTCAGAGCCTGCTGGCAAGGCCTGGGGAGCATGGATGCTCACCTACGCACCACCGCCTTCCCTCCTGTTACCTCCTAGAAGCAGCCTGAGAGACAAGCCTGCCCAGAGTGGCTTTGGGGGGTCCTCACACCTCAAGACACCCGGATGTGCTGGGGCCTCTCGGCTGCCATTCAGCTCCCTTCACGTCACGTGGTAATCTGAAATTCGATGCTGCTGCCACATCCTCGGCCCACCACAGCCCCTCCTCTGGCCTCCCAGGACAAGACCCTGCCCTACCAGGGACAGCAAAAGTGTACAGTGCAGCCCCAGGATAAACATTCAGGCTTCCGTGGCCATAGCTCCCCCGTCATCCTCTGCGACACAGCAGCCCCTCAGCCCCAGGTGGCTCTCGGGTGGCCCCACCGCAGGGCGAAGAGACAGCTCAGGGCACCCTCCCCCACCAGGCCTGGCCCCTGTCCCCCCTGGGCCTCGGTTGTCCTTCCTGCAACCCCAAGCTGAACCTGACACTTATCTCTAAGGGTCACCCCAGGAGCCTTCGCCCAACAGCTAGGAGTCAAAACAACTCACAGTCCTGAGGCCAGCACGTTAGCACCTGCTCCCTCTGCGTCAAGGGCAAATCCGGGAAGCCAGCTCTCATGTCGCCATCTGGATCTGGATCTCAAGGGGGTCCGGGGGCTTCCTATGAGCAGTGGCATCCAGCCCCCTCACAGAGATGTCACAGGCGCACCCGCCTCTCCAGGTCCTCAGGGGACATGCTTGACAGGGTCTCCCTTGCAGGGTTCCAGGAGCTCCTCCAAGCAGGTCACCTCCACCCTAACCACCCTCTCTAGCCTCACACCTGCAGTCAGGCCCAAGCTTGGGAGCACAGGTTTTGATGTCACCTGGTGGGGGACCCCGTTCCACCTGCCGTCCTAAGGCCGCAGGCTGGGTTCGGAGGCCCCACAGGCCACACGGAGAGGAAGCTCTGGGCCTGGAAACGCCGGCTCTTTCCAAGAGATCGGCCCCCACGGGGTCCTCATGGCCACGGGAAATCCAAGTCCACATGGGCTCAGGAGGAAGCTGGGGTTCTGCTGTATTAACGTCCTGACA
>NW_007251346.1:7376-31235 GCF_000164805.1 Carlito syrichta | reverse complement strand
TCCCCCAGGAGGCCTTCCTGACCACTCCAATCCCCACCAAGGCCTGCGTCCTCAGAACCCTTGTGACTCTCATGGTAATGATGGCTAATGCCAACTGAGCACTGTACTTACGGTACTTTACTTAACCTTCACCATGACTCCACGAGACGGGAACTCATTATCTCTATATTATAGAAAAGGAAACTGAAGCACAGAGGTTGATTTGCTCAAGGCCACACAGCTGCACAGAGAGGGCAAGTAACTTTCCCAAGGGCAAGCAGCTGTACAGAGACAAAGGAAACTGCCTGAGGGCACACAGCTGCACAGAGAGGCTCAGTCACTTGCCCAAGGTCACACAGTTGGTCAGTGCAGAGCTGGGGCTGGATCCAAGCAGGCTAGCCCTGAGTCGGTGCTCCGGACCCCTTTTTCCTCCTAAAGGCTCCACCTCCTGACTCACTCCGTGGGCAGAGTCTGCCTACAGCTTATCACGAAGCTCTGTGTCAGGTCTCCAACTCCACCTCCCAAAGGTGGGACCTTCCGTGTGGTCACAGGAGGAGGGAAACTTCCTTTGGGGGACTTCCTCTGGCTTCATCGCAATTCCGCGGAGCGTTTATTCGACTCGCATCCCTCCGTCATTTTTGCCAGCTGGCGTTCACTCACTTCAGTCGCTTAGGAAGCCAGCAGGAGTCAGCCAGCCTCGGGTTCCAAACCCTCTCATGCTGTGCAACCCAGACGGGTCACGCCACCTCTCTGGTCTCGGTCTCCTCTTCTGAAAGCAGGGCGGAGAGCCTTGGTCAAGGGGAGCGTGAGACGCGACAGACCCCGAGGACGCGGAGGGCGTGGACAGAGCAGGCGCCGTGGGGTCACCTCGAGGGACAGGACGCCTCCGGGAACCCGGCCATGCCGACTCAGGGGTCTCCAGAGCAGCTCTGCCACCAAGCCGCGGATGCCCAAGGGCTGGCAGTCGGCCTCTCGGGCTCAGTTTCCCCACCTGTGCCGCAAGGCTCCTCCGGCTCCCTCACCGCCTGAGGACCCGAGGGCCGAAGTCCCAACGGGAGCAGCATCACGGCCATGTCCGCCACGTTGCCCGCCGTGCAGCACCCCCTACGCCCAGGTGGGACGGCTCTTCATGGCCTCCCCAGGGCTTGCACAGGACACAGCGGACTGCAGGTCTGCAGGCCCCAAAAAGATCGGGCTGTATGGACCACTCTGGGGGGCCCCACGGGTGTGGTGGGAGCCCGGGGCGGCGTGGAGAGGTCTCCAGGCAAGACGCACAAGAAGCTCCTAGCAGAGCAGAGGTGGAATCGACAGGAAGTCAGGGCGAACTACGGCCAGGGCAATCCCTCGGCCTCTTTCCAAGTGTTTCCAGGACCAGCCCTTCTCCCTGGCCACCCCTCTTGTCTGGCCAGCATCGCCCTTTGCCCGGATCATGGCAACGGCCTTGAGCTCTCTCCCCACCCTCGTGTCCCTGGTGTCTTCCCCGTGGAGCACCCAGAGTGCTCCGGGTTCGACCGAGTTCCTTCTCCACTCAGAAGAGGCTTCCCCTCCCAGGAGGAGAATTCAGCGTCCTCCAGGCCCCACGCGAACTCCCCCTCCTGTGGCCTCTGTCCCCACCCCACCTACCCTCCCCCATGCTTATTCTCATCCACACCAGCCTCCCCATCACTCCCCCAACATGCCAGGCACCTGACGGCTTCTGGGCCTCTGCACTGGGTGCCCGCTGCCTGGCACGCTCTTCTGGGACATGCACACAGCTCACGTCCTCGCTTCCTGTCAGTCTTTGCTTTCACGCTACCTAATCCTCCAACACTGGCTGGACACAGAGGCTCAACTATTAATCTCAGCACTTTTGGGAGGCCAAGGCCAGAGGCCTGGAGTTCTCAACAAGCCTGGGCAACACAGTGAGACCCTATCTCTAGAAAAATGACGTGAGTTGCCAGGCATAGTGGCACCTGCCTGTAGTCCCAGCTACTGAGGAGGCTAAGGCGGAAGGACTGCTCGAGCCCAGGAGCTGGAGGCTCCAGTAAGCTACGATCACACCACTGCACTCCAGCCTGGACAACCCAGTGAGACCCTGTCTCTTAAAAAAATAAAATCAAATTCCAACACAGCCCACCCATCCCAACTCCATTTTTCTCCTAAGTGCATTTCCGATCAAACAGACTGAATATCATCCACATATATCTCGATTGCTGTGTTTTTCCTCATGGAGATGGAAGCCCGTGAAGACAGGGATTTTCTTGGTTTGTACACTGGGGTAACCGCTGAGCCACTAGGGAGTACCTGGCACATGAAGTACCTGGATCAATAAATATCTCCTGAATAAATGAATGAGTGGCATTTGCTGAAGAAGAACTCCTTCACACTGAGAAATACTTTAAGTGTTGCTGGGACTCCCGGCCAGCAAGACGCAGAGAAAAACCTTGAGAGGACAGCTGTCACAGACAGGACTGAGAAGGAACCACAGTGTTTCTATATTGGCCTCCAAAGAGTGAAACATGCCAACTCAGGCCTGGAGCTCGGCCAAGGAGGACAAAGGTCTGGATAAGGACTGTACCCTGTAAAGGTCACTCCCAGCTACCTGGGTTATGAGACCTCGACTCAACAACATTCTGGTGAGACAGTCAACATTCAAAAGAAAATTCTTGAAACAAGAGGCCAAGCCAAGACGGCCTTGCCAGAACAGCAGCGTTGAGCGACAACCCCTACATCCCACGCCGGAAGTAGAGGCCAGGCAGGAGGTTCCACACCTCCACCAAGGGGCTGGATGCTGAGACCACAGACCCAAGACACCGGGTGTCTGACTTGGAGCGGCTCCCAGCACAGCGCACACGACAGCCACTTCAGACAGACCACCCTCTGAAGACCACTCCCCCGACGGCCTGGCTGCACCGGGGGAGGCGCAGGAGCCAAGGCAACGCGGGCCCGGGCGCTCAGACTGGGCACAGAGGCCTGTGAGCAGCACCCTCCTCTCGGGAACCCCGGGGGCCTCCCTCCCCGCTGCATCGCCTCCAGCTGGAGGCCAGGAGGTATGTGCACCCCGTACCACTGCCCCCTTTTCCCGACGTGGCAAAACACCCGGAACATAAAATCCACCATCCCAGCCACTGGCATCCAGCACACTCACGCTGCTGCGCGGCCATCTCCGCCATCCGCCTTCGGAACGCTGCCCTCTTCCCAAGCGGAAACTCCGGCCCCGTGAGACACATCCCCATGCGCCCTCTCCCAGCCCCGGCACCCACTGCCCTACTCTTGGTCCTGCCACTCTGACCGCTCTGGGTGGTGCACAGGCACGGGGCACACAGTGTCTGTCCTGAAGAGGCTGGCTCATCTCACTCAGTGGACTGTACTCAAGGCTCACCCCCGCGGCAGCCCAGGACAGACTGTCCTTCCCTCCTAAGGCCAAACGACACTCCGTGTACACAGAGACACGTTTTATCGACTGACCTGTCAACGGACACTTGGAGGCTTCCCCCGTTAGCCTTCGGGGACAGTGCCGCACGGACACTGAGTTGCAAGCATCTCTTCGAGGCCTCACCTTCAGCTCTTCGGGGTACAGACGCAGAGGCTGAATTGGGGGATCAGGCGGGGGGGCTGTGTGCCACGTTCCGAGGGAGCCCATCCTGTTCCCCGCAGCGGCTGCCCCATCCGCATGCCCACCTGCGTGCACAAGGGCTCCGCCTTCCACGCCAACAGGCTTGTTGTGACCGGGGTCCCTGACAGTGGCCGCCCCGGGGGCGGTGAGGCGGTGTCTCACTGCGGCTGAGACCGGCCGCCCCTAGTGATGTCGAGCAGGACCAGGGACCCTCCAAGGCATGCGGCAGACACTGACTCATGTAAGCCCAAACCACCCTAGAGGGCAGACACCATCGGCATCCGTTTTACAGACGTGCACACAGAGGCACAGGGAGGTTTGTAACTTGCCAAAGCATACAGACGCGGACACCAAGCATGGCAGCGCTGGGGTTTGAACAGAGTGCCATACTCCACAGACAGTGCAAAGGCGCCCAGGAAGGGGCATGGCCCCCACTCTCGGCAGGCACCCAGCTGGAAGTAATCGCCTCACTCTGAGACAGCACTCGATGGGGCCTCACGCCCAGCGTGGATGGTGGCTGCTGAGCGGCAGTGACCCTGGGCAGGACCGGAGGCCCTCGCATCAAGGTTAAGCAAAGCTTCAGTGAGACATCGTGACAAACACACTTCCATGCTGCCACAGAGAAAACTACATTCAGCTCCACTTTCATAGAAATCCCATGCATCAAAACGCGAGCTAAGGAACGGTCAGTGTTTGATTGCCAGAATGCCAAACGGAAGCGCACACAGGCCAGTAACCGTCACGATCCCCTCACGTGGCTTGAGGTCTAAAGCACGGGGGAAGAACAGCGCCTGGAGGGCTGCGGCAGCAAGGCCAGGGTTTGACTAAAGGGTCACCACACCCACGCCATCAAGTGCCTCGGCGGTCATATCAAATGATCCCGACAGTCCGTCCCCCGGAAGTGGAGCCCCAGCAAGGCGGGCACAGAAGGCTGGCCACCAGACCGAAGCTGTGCATCCCCTGCTGGGCGTGGCCACGCATGCCTGCCCACGGCCACGGCCCCCACAACAGGCCCTGTGCCACGCAGGTCCAGCCCCTGCCCAAGAGCAAGGACGAGCCCGCCCTGATGGCGTCGACGTGCATGTTGGCCTGGACGCCCCCGGCCCCGGCACTGCCCACCCTCGCTTTCCTCCCTGTCCGTCCCATTTCGAAGCGGCGCTCAGCCCCGGTCCCAGGGCCTTGGCCTGCCGCACGCTCGGCAAATACACACTCAAGCCTGCTCCCCGACGGCCAGGTTGCATGTGCAGAAGCCACACTGGCCCAGGTGCTCAGGCTGGGCACAGAGGCCTGGAGCAGCGCCCCACCTCTCAGGAACCCTGGGAACCGTCCCTCCCTGCTTCACTGCCTCCAACTGGAGGCCAGGATGGCCTTCAAGGACTGCCTGGCACAGTTCTCTGCAGAGGCCGGCCCAAGTCCCTCTGCAAAAAGGCTCTGGCGAGGGCTCAGCTGCCAAGAACCACGGATGGGAGGTGACACTTCGCCACAGCCAACACGGCTGAGAGGAAAGCCAGTTCAAGCCCCATCGGCAGGGAGCCTTGGCGTGTGAGTCACACAAAGCCTGCCGTCAGGACTCCAAACGCAGGGCTCCCTGCTGGCTCCTAGCTGTGTTGCTCCCTGCTCTCCCAGACTCGAGTCAGGGCTCCACGAACTGGCATTACACGTGACGCGCGACAGAGCTCCTCAGTGGAGCACCCTGAGGCCCTGCTGGGTATGCTGGGTAATCCTGTCCACCCCAGACTTGAGAAGAGGAAACAGGAGGGGGCTGCCCGGCTTCCCGGGCTGCAGGGCCAGCCCAGCACGTGGCGGCCCAGCACCTAGCCTGGATCTGGAGCTCACGTCCCATCCACAATCCCTCAGGGCCTCTGCATCCTCACGCCTTCCCATCACCATGCTATCCTAATAAGATTCCAACAAGTCGCATCCACACAGCCCTCGCCCTGACTTTCCTCTTGATAATCTGCGACCAGCAGGAAACTGGGCCCAGAGGGCAGACACATGGCCAGAACATCTGGGGGCCGACCACACCTCCACGCGGGCCGCGCTAGACGCTGCGTCTGTACTATTTAAAGACGAATTTTCTGGTTCCAAAGAAGGAACCAGGCGCAGGTTCTTTTCCTTCCACACTAGCTGGGCTTTACCAGAGAACCCATGTTGGTTGCTGTCCCAAGCCTGGGGAGGATGGGGAGTCACCACCTCTCTCCCGGAAGGAGGCAGACGGGATGCTGGCCTCAGGACTGTGGCCTGGGATCCTCAGGGACGGCTCTGCCTGGTGAGACTGGGCCTGTGTCCTGACCCTGCTGACCCCCCGAGGGGGCCTCGGAGACCTGGGCAGCGGGTGTCTGCTGTGGATGGGGCTGGGTCACCCACGCTCAGGGGTCAACGCCCATCCTCAAAATGCAGAATCTGTGCCTAAATCAAATGGCTGCATCAACGGCGTCTCGGTCTGTGGCTAACCCCAAGCCACACTCTTCAACTAACGCAAGGGACAGTCCTGCACAAGGGGTAGAGGCAGGACCTGGGCGGCAAGAAGGGCTCTCCTCGGCAGCTGGACGAACACACGGATTTTAAGGGCTGACTGGCTCCCCCCAATGGGATGCCCAGTGTTCCAGCTAGCATCAAATTCTCAAGCCCAGGGGGCCCAATCAGAGCAATTCCAGGCAACCCTGGGCAGCTGTGGGCACTTCTGGGGGCGCTGCCATCCCAACAGCAGAGACGATGTGCTGGCTTCTCCTGGCAGCAGACGCGGCTGCACATCCTCGGGGCTCAGGGCAGCCCCGTGACAGAGAATCATCTGGGCCCAGATGGCAGAGGCGGCGAGACGGAGAAGCTCCTGACCAGGCGCACCTTGGCTGAAGTTGCCTCAGGAAAGAATTAAGAATGGGGGACTATTTCATACAATAAATATTTAATATAATAGACATTTGCTTATTCAATGGGTACAGAGTTTCTGCTTGTTCTAGAAATGGACAGTGGCGACGGCTGCATGACGCTGGAACATAAGAAGCATGCCACCCTGCGCCGTGAGCCACTGCACTGCCCCCTGCGTTGTGAACACACTGTGCGGAGTGTCCGCTTGAAATGGCGAAAATGGGAAATTTTACGTGATGCACTTTTACCACAATAAAGGGATCTACAGTAATGTCATATGATTGCATTGCACATCGCTACACGTCACTAGGTAATCACAATTACTCCATGAAATCTCGTGTTCATGGCGTCAACTGCTGTTACGACTCACGACTTCAGTCCAGCCCTGTTCCCCATTTGTCCGCCGAGCAAATTGAAGCTGAGAGGGGCCCCGTGATCCACCCACAACCACAGGCTAGGCGTATCCGAGGTGGGGTCACCCGGGCAGCTGACATTCCCAAGAGCCACATTCCCCCGTATTCCTGGGGCTCTGTCCTCACCACGTTGACCTCACCAGCAACAAAGCAGCCTCAGGACAGTTCACTGAGGTCCCAGAGCGCCTGCCCTGTGCCAGGTGCTGGAGCTGAGAGGGAACCGGATAGACAGATGCCCTGTCCCCCCGGGAGCCTTGGCCACGGACCATGGACCAAAGCCAGAGGACAAACCATAGGGCTTCTCAGACGGCGAGTGCCAGGGAGAGACGCATGGCACAAGAGGGGACCTGGAGCCCCAGGGAAGGCCACGGGGAGGAAGGAGCAGGAGGAGCTGCCAACTACAGAGAGGGTGCAGCGCCAGCCCACCTGGCCTGCGCTTCTCCCCGGCACCCCAACCTGAGACAGGCCTGCAGTGCTGTGCAAGATTCCAGCCAAACTGCTGTGTGTTCACAGGCAAGTTCCTTAGCCTCTCTGTGCCGGGTTTCCCCTTCTGAGAAATGGGGAAGATAAAACCCACCCCTCGGTGCTGTCCTGAGGATTCCATGAGGCGGCACGTCCCAACGGCCTGGCACACAGTAGGGGTCAAGGAGGCGGCACTTCCTAAGTCCCACTGAGGGAGGAACAAGAGTGACATCACACGGACACACGGTCCACAGCTCAGACAAACACCCCCAAGCCGTGTTCGCACGTGCATGATCTTCAACGCAAGCTGCCCGTGAGAAGCTTCCCCTGTGTGTGCACGCGAGAGACAGACAAACAGACGTGCTCCAGAAGCCGGAATTCCAGCAAGGCTGGCAGGGTGCTTCCAAAGACGCCCCAGATTCTCAAAGCACACGGCGGGTTCTCACATTTGGGAGCATCATAACACTCCGCCTCACACGGGCCCCTGGCTGAGTCAAGCACTTTTGTGTCCCCTCCCAGCAAGAACAGCCCAGGTCAGCGCTCAAAGACCTCCCTCGCCCTCCCTTCCCCAACTGCTGTGGCCCAGGAAACCCCGGAGAGACGTGTGGACGTCTCCCTTGTTTGTGCTGGCTCGAGACCGTCACGTGCCAGTGGGGCTCCACACGCCCACCCCCACCCACACCCACGCCGGGCGGCCTGAGGAATGGGGGACACTGGCATCTCTGAAATTCTCTGGCTGCAGGAAGACAGGATGGCACAGCCACTTTAGAAGACCTCACTGGCTCCAAGCAACACTCAACACATCCAGCCAGGCACAGTGGCTCACACCTGCCATCCCAGCCCTTTGGGAGGCCGAGGCAGGAGGACCCCTTGAGGCCAGGTGTTTGAGCAACATCATGAGGCATCAGCTCTACAAAAAAAAGAAAAAAAATTAGCCAGGCATGGCGGCAGATGCCTGCAGCCCCAGCTACTCAGGAGGCTACGGCGGAAGGATCACCTGAGCCCAGGAGGTCGAGGCCATGAGGAGCTGTGATTGTGCCACTGTACAACAGAGTGGAATCAAAATTTAAAAAAAAAACCCTATCTAAACATGCCCTTCCCATACAGACCAGCAATCGTGCTCCTTGTTGCTTACCTAAAGAGGTAGAAGACTTATGTCCACACAAAAACCTGCGCGTGGATGCCTTTACCAGCTTGATCCATCACTGTCAACACTCGAGAACCGCCAAGATGTCCTTCAGCAGACAGAGGCACACACGGTGCCACGTCCAGCCAAGGGCATACGATTCAGTGCTAAGAAGAGATGAGCTGCCAGCCACGAAGAGATGCGGACGCAACTCACATCACGCAGCCGAATGAAGGAGGTCAGGCTGGAAGCGCGACAGACTGCGTGAGCCCCACGGCAGGCCCTTCTGCAAAAGGCCACCGCAGGGAGACAGTCGAAGCTCTGCGGTCGCCAGGGGCAGCTTGGGGGTAGGGCTGAGGAGGCAGGGCAGGGGCGGGAGGGAGTCGGGGGAGAGGCTTCCAGGGCAGTGAGACCACTCTTTGTGAAACCACGGTGGTGGAACACGCCTGCGATCAGCAGCGGGTCTGGGCCATAATGATGTGTCCGTGTAGGTTCAACTACCGGAGCCGAGATGCCGCCCCAAGGCGAGACAGCAATAGGGGAAGCTAGGAAGGGTGGGGGAGGGTGGCCGGAGGAACTCTCTATACTGACTGCCTTATTTTTCTGTACACCTGAAGTGCTCTAAAACATAAAGCCACTAAACAAACAAACTAACTTTAAAAAATTTAGAACCAGCCGGGCTCGGTGGCTCAGCCTGTAATCCTGTGCCTTGGGAGGCTGAGGTGAGTGGATGGCCTGAGCCCGCAGGTTCGAGACCTGCCTGGGCAGCTTGGTGAAACCTCATCTCTACAATAAATCAAAAAAAAAAAAGTAGCCGGGCATGGTAGCACACGCCTGTAGTTCCAGCTACTTGGAAGGCTGAGGCGGAAGGATCGCCGGAGCCCAGCAGGTCGAGGCTGCGGTGGCCGGGAGCGGCCACTGCACTCCAGTCTGGGTGAGAGAGTAAGACTCCGACTCAAAAAAAAAAAAAAAATTTAGAACCCAGGGCCAAATACAGTGGTTCATATCAGTAATCCCACAACTTAGGGAGGCTGGGGCCTTCAAAACCAGCCTGGGCAGCATAGTAAGATCTGATCTCTACCAAAAAAATCTTTAAAAACCATCAATAGGATGTTGTAGCATGCACCTGTGAGCCCAGCTACTCGGGAGGCTGAGGCGAGAGGATTACTGGAGCCCAGGACCTCTAGGCTGCTGTGAGCTATGATTGTACCATGACACTCCAGCCTGGGCGACAGAGTGAGACCCTATCTCAGAAAAAGGAAAAAAGAACAAGCTAGAACTCAGAGAAGATGACAGAATCCAGTCAGGGAGGGGGTTACATCCAAGAGGGAAAGGAAGCTTCTCACACTGAACCCCCCGAATCGCACACCCCTGTCCTCCACCCCACCCTCCAGCACCTAGTGCCACGGCCCTCTTAGTCACACAAGCCCAACGCCTCAGGATGCTCCCTGGATTCCACAACATAGCCTACCTACCTGTGAGTCTGGTGGCCTTTGTCTCACCGCAGCCCCCAGACCCAGGCTCTGCCCCCGCCCGCCCACCTCCCTGGCCCAAGACGTGCCATCACTTCCCGGGAGCTCAGCCACAGCCTCTGCCTCGCCTTCCCACAGTCCATCTCAAGTCTGGGCCAGAGAGGTTTGCTTCCACAGCAACCAGAACCAAATCCCATCCCCCCCAGGAGCGGGTCCCTGCCAACATGGCTTCCCCCCCGGCCGCTCTCTGCCACAAAGTCCCCAGGACCCGGCGAGGTCCACTAGGGTAGAACCTGGCCCACAGTAGGTGCTCAGCAAACACCTAGTGGACAGGCTAACAGATGAACAAACCCGTGATGTGTGAACAGATGTTGTCAACTGCCTTCTCCAAGTGGGGAAGGTGAAGCAGAGCCCAAGGTCACCAAGCCTCTGAGCAGCGTAGGCAGAACCTAACGACGGGCCTGTGCTGAGCGTAGTGCCCCAGTCCGCCCTGTGCCACGAGGACAGCAGCTGCCGAGACGGCACTGTCTCACAGGCGTCGTCCTCCCTTCCGGAGGCCGGTCTCCGAATCTGGGAAGCCCAGCGGACACAGCAGCTCCCCGAGGGCTTGGGGGCCGGCTGAGAGATGGAGTCTTCAGCCGTAACTGTTTTCACCGAGCGTCCGTGAACTCGGGATCCAGATGACCCAGCCGCCCCTTCAGAACGTGCCCTCCGCTCTGCAACCATCTCCTCAGGCCAGCAGGCACCAGCCCCTCCTCTCTTGCTCTTGCCTTCCTGTGGGAGCCTCCTCCCGCCACCTCTGGTCATCCCCAGATGCCACAAGGGCGGGTGGGCACCACCTTCCACAGATGCCACCCAGAGAAGGTCAACGGGGCCCGCCTGCTGTGGGACTCGGCGGGAGGAGCTTCTGCATATACAGTTATTAATGACTTTATTTATACACCAATATTTAGTGCTGCTTGCAATTAAGCAGATCTGCTTTCAAAACATGACTAATGAGGACAGTCGTGCTGGCAGGGAGACTTCGGCAAGGAATCACATCCTTCTAGCAAAAGTTGCGCCTGCCAGAGGCAAACCCAGGTGCTGGATCTAGGAAGCGGGGCGCTCTCCAGACAGGCAGGACAGGAGGAGGAGTGGGGGGGTAAGTTTCACTCCTCAAGCCCAGAGGCCTAATTTGTATAATGCTAGCTAGCTGTGTGCTCTGGCCTGACATTTCTTGCCGTGCGGAAGTCAGCTAGAAAGTCCAGGACTGCGTAATGCCCAGGCTGACATTTCGCAGGGAGCCAGGAGAGGGGCATCTCCACAGTGATGCAGAGCCCCAGATCGAGACAGGCTGGTGTGTAACCCTTGACACGAATCCCCAATCAGCTCTGTCTCCACAACACTCTCACTGATGTATGTCCAGTAAGGGGCAAGGGCAAGACGTTCTTTCTTTTTTTTTGAGACAGGGTCTACTCTGCCATCCAGGCTGGGGTGCAGCGGTGCAATTCTGACTCACCACAGCCTTGACCTCTTGGGCTCAAGCGATCCTTCCACCAAAGCCTCCCAAGTAGCTGGGGCCACAGGTCCAGGCCACCACATCAGGCTACTTTTTTGATTTATTGTACAGACGAGATCTTGTTATTTTGCCCAGGCTGGTCAAACTCCTGGGCTCAAGCAATCCTCCTGCCTTGGCCTCCCACGTGCTGGGATTATAGGCATGAGCTGTAGCACATGGCCTCTAATTTTTTACTGAGTGGCCGTTTTTGGTCACGACAGGGACATCTGGCAAAGGCACCCAAAGCCCACATTCCTAAGGGGGCTCTGCACAAGTCCAGGCGTCTCAGGCCATCCAGAAACCAGAGCCCACCCTGGCACCTGCATCTGCCATCAAGGCCGTCCCACTGCCATCTCTTCCCCGACCTCCAGCTCAGGGCCTGTTCTGTGCCTGGTACTGCATGGGGCAAAGGATACCAGGACCATGGCAGCCCCCAGGCTGACCCTGCCCCAGCCCCAAAGTCCTCCAGGCGAGGTGATGCGGTGTGAAAGAGACAGCCACGCCACCCTGGGGCCTGGGGGACGGAGCCCAGCCGGGAGCCACCCTGGAAGAGCTGCCAGAAGCCGCCTTCAAAGGAAGAGGCAGGGGAGGGTGTTCTCTGGGTCGAGCGGATACAGGCGTACAAAGGTGCATGGCGCATGCGAGGACCCTGATACTGGGCGGTGACCAGGCCGCCCCAGCCCGACACTCCCACCCCTCATCCAGTGGTCTCTGCTCAAGCTCACCCCTACTGGAGGGCTTCCCGACCACCTGCCCAACTGCTCCCATCACCCTCTCCCACCTCCTCGCCCTGCCTTACCCCCCTGCCTGGTGCCCACCTCTGCCCGACAGTCCAGTCGATGCTGACCTCCTGTCTCTTTTCCGCCTGGCCCCCAGTGGAACAGAAGCTCCCTGAGGACGGGGTCCCAGCTCACAGCACAGAGCCCGGAAAACACAGGCTGAACGAGCACGTCGTGCGGAATCAAGATCTCAAACCGATCTGCAGCCCACAGAAGACCTGGCAGGGCCCAGAGGGTGGGGGCAAAGGGCTGGGGCTCCCTCCAGCTTGCCAACTCTGAGCAAAAGGAGAACCAGGGTCAGGATTTGCACACAAGGACGGGGAAGGACGGGGTCTGGTTTGCACACAAAAAGATCAGCCCAACCAGGTACAGTGGACGTAGGAATGTCGCCGACTCCCCCCACCAGGTTGTCCTTTCCACCAAGCACAAGTACCGGCTGCTGGGGACTCTTAGCTGGATCTCTCTCGGGGTTGTCCTCAGCCGGGGTCAGGCCTCCCTCCCCCAGGTGACCCACCCCATGTCTCGTCTATACAGGGGGACCTCGATGAGGGACATCCCAGCTCCAGAGCTCCAGTGGTACTAGCTAGAGCCCCCTGCTGAGCTGGGTCACACCCCGACAGCCCCGCTGCCCAGCCCAGCCCCTCTCACCAGCGCTGGGCCCGAGAGCCTTGCAGTAAAGCCCCTTCACACAAACCCCATTTCAGGGCGGGCTCCCAGGAACCCGACCGCGACACCAGGAGAAGCCCTAGCATCACTCTTCCATCCCCATGCCCTCCTCTGCTTCCCCTCCTCCTCCCCTCCCCCATTGTCACCTGTGCCACCGAGCTGGTGACTGTGCATCTGTCCCTGGTCCCTGGGGGCAAAGCCAGGCATGGATCGTCCCTGAGAGCTCAGAGTCAAAGCCGCGCCATGAATCTTCGCCAGGCAACATCCCCACGAAATTCACCTGAGGAATTCACGGCCGCTCAGTTCCTTCCGTAATTTATGGCGCTCATTGCTATAAGCCTTGTCAGGTGTGACCCAGGGTGGCTTTGTCCCAGGCAGGTCAGCCAGAAGCCAGCATAAAGTGCCCTGCCTTTGGGTTTTATGGATCTGTAAAATATCTGCCCAGTTTCTTCTAAGGCAAATTTCATAAATCAGCGTATTTTATATCTTGGGAAAATCAGCAGCTCCAGTGAGAGCGTGAAGCTGTTTCTGCACTTACTATAAACTCAGGCGACAGGAACAAGAATCCTTCCTGTGACCTTAAAGCCCGCCTGGAGCAGGCCAGCCCCTAGGTGTGCCCAGAGCCGAACCCACTTCCTGCCCAGGTCAGTCAGGCAAGCAGCCAGGAATGAAAGTAACAGCCAGCAGTGTTTACTGACCACGTATTCTATGTCAGTGTCTGTGTGCTCAGCACTCTGCCTGTCTGCATCCTCAACAGCCCTCAAGAGAACTAACACGAACCCCATTTAACAGATGAAGCAACCAAGGCACAGAGAGGCTACCAGAAGTGCTCAAGGCCACACAGCCGGAGCAGAACAGCAGTCTGGCGGCAGAGTCCGTGCTCTCAAACCACTCAGCCACACTCCGATGAGCGCACGCTCCCAGGCTGGGTGCCCTGCTGCTGAGCAAAGGTCACCAGGGGTCTGGATGAGGGCAGGAGGGACCAGGCCTCAACGCGCCCCTGCAGGGCACCGGGCCCTCCCGACACTCCCTTGAGCCCTGCAGAGTGTGGTCATGTCTCCCATTTCACAGGGGTGGAGACTGAGGCGCCAAGGGGACACGGGCGGGGCCCACATCTGGACCTCGGTTCCCCAGGGTTTTTGCTGGAAGTCCCCGACAGAGACATGGAAGGAGTGAGCCACTTTCCTACCGGTGGGGACGAGAGACCCTCCCCCGGACTCACCTGTGGATCCCAGGAACAAGAAAGGCAGGGGCGTGGGAGGCGTCTCCCAGGACTGGAAAGAGCGGGTGTGCCAGGGACCAGGGATGGAGCAGGAGCTGAGCTGAAGAGGCGAGCAGGGAGCCTGTGAGCCGGAGCCAGCCGGGACCGGGGAGCCAGGGAGCCTCCAGAGAGAGCAATAAGCACCTTGGCGGGGTGACAGGAGCGGGAGGGCAGCAGTGACGCCAAGTGCGGGTGTGGGCACGGGGGTGCCCGGCAGCGGCACTGCCTCCTAGAGGGCGCCCCCCTGCTTAGGCAGGGCACCCTGGAGTCTGCCCCAAGGCTGTCTTCACGCGGTGCCTGGGGCGGAGGGCGGGGGACGGTGGAGACAGAAGCCCAGCAATGTGGATGTGCTTAGTGCCACCAAAGCCCACACTCAGAAGGGGCGAAGAGGTGAATGGCGGCACGTGCATTTGCCACCGCCCTTAAGAATCCACAACTTTCGGTCGAAAGAAAAGGAGCTCCCGGCACACAGTAGGTGCTCAACAAATGAGCATCCCCACCAGCCTCCCACTCGCCCTCAGGATGGAGGAGGAACCAGGCAGAGTCAGCCGCCCGGGGCCGGGCTGGAACCTGCTGCGGCCTCACGATGCCCCCGGCGCCCTGGGCCCGGACTCTGAGCCCCGGGTGTGGACAGGAAGGCCCCAAGCCCGGCTCGCATGGGATCTGCGGCGTCATCCCCACGCCTGCCCACCTGGAAGGCCAGGGTGCACAGGCCAGCCCCACACAGGCTCTGCAGGGGACCGTCAAGTCCAAAAGCTTCCCCGGAGTGGACAGAGACAGCCCCACAGCTACCTGCCCAGCTCCTCGGCCAGGCGGCGCCGATGACCTCGGCCGGCCTGGCTGGCACGCCCCTCCCAGAGGCAGGGTCTCCACCGACCCCAGCTAGCGGAGCTGCAGCCTCCCGTGTCCTCCAGCTTCAAGTTCCGGCTTCGCGCTCCCACCTGTCCCGCTGCCTGGAGCAATTTCTCTTCCAAACTTCAAAGTGGTTTTCAAATCCAGGCGAAGTCATCCAGCCTTGCCCCGCCCGTGGAAAGCGTCCCGTTGCTGGGAGACCCCACGGAGGCCGAGGGCTCTAGAGACCAGGGGCAGCCCTGAGGGGCAGACCGGGAGTATCCAGAAAAACACGCCCGTGGTTGCTGTCTGGGTCTATCCCGCCCACCTGGGCTCCTACCATGATGCTCATCGGTCAGAAGCGCCTGCAGAGACGGCGCCTCTGCATGACAGGTGCCCGCACCCCCCCTCCTTCCCGCCTCCCTCCAGCTCCCTCCATCCCCACTGCACCCCTAGAGACCGCCTGGCCCCTGGGACTCCAGCACACCCTGCGGGAAGGCCTGTCCAGGGAACAGACAGGTGAGGGAACTCATCACAAGTCAACAACGGGAAAGAAGAGGAGGGGAGGGGTCCATCACACACAGCTACCCACACGCCTCAGTCTCTGCCCCGAGACTGCCTCCCGGTGGGAACCCTCTCTCTGTCTCCTCCTCTCCGGATCTCTCTGTCCCTCCCTCCCCCTCGTCCTTCTCCTTCTGTTCCTCTCTCTCCCTCCCTCTGCTCGGACTTTCCCCTCTCTGCCTCTCCCCCACCCTGCCTCCTCTCCCTCCCACCTCTCCCAGCAGGGCTGAGACCAGAAGGACCCCAAGGCCAGAAGGGGCGTGGCCAGCGGCCATGGCCCCTGAAAAGGAGGAGGACGCCAATTCCAGCCCCCTGAGGAGCGGCCCGGTCCAGAAGGCCCAGCGAGGCATCCCCCTCCCCCGTCCTCAAGGCCCGAGTCTTGGCCTCCTTGGCCCAGCTGACCCCTGGGCCCCGAGCCCAGACCCTTCTCACAGTTCCATCGCAAGACACCCACCCTCCCCAAGGGTCGGGCCCGGGGGGCCTCAGCAGGCTCTCTGGGGGCGGGCCCGGCCCTCATGGCTCAGTCATTACCTCCAGCAACCATACCCCAAGGCCTCAGTCTCCCAGAAGTGTGGCCAAGCAGAGTCACAGCTTCAGACTCACAGCTGCGACCTCAACGGAAGGTCAGGGCTAGGACTGACACAGGGCCCAAATCAGATACATTATCACAGCACAGGGTTCTATCCTCTCCTGAGCAGCCAAGGCTGCGCGAGGCAGTGCCCCCTGCCCACCAGGTTGTCGGGAGCCAGGCTCCTTCAGGCTCACGACCCCCATCCTTAGGGTGCAGCTCTGGTTTTCACAATCCAACGTGGCTGCCTCAGCCCCAACCACCACATCCTCATTCCAGTCAACAGGAAGCAGGGAAGAAGTCCACGGATACACCCTTTCTTAGGAAAGACAATTCGTGGAAACCACACACCCCACTTCTGTTTACCTCCCACTGGCCACAGCGGTCTTGTACCCACAGCTAACCAGGGAGCTGAGAAGCTAAGTCTTTATTCTGGCGGCCTCCCCGCCATCAGAAAAAGAAAAGACATTTTGTTGCAAAAGAAAAGAAACCAGAGACTGGGAGGCAGCTGTCTCCCTCACACACCCCACCCCCATCCAGCCCAGGGATCACCACCCCCCTTCACCTCCAAGACCCCTGTTGCTGCTGGGACAGTGACCAAGAACCGCCGGAGAGAGCTAGGCCACACTCCCAGCACTACAGGGGCCTGTCCCGTGAGGAAGCTCTGTGCCTGCACCCATCTCCAGAGGAGGAAACACCCCCAAGCTCCTGGAGGAGCCAGCATCCAGACGCAGCCTGCACACACCCACCACCCCGCAGTCCTGCTTTCGCCAGCGGCACCCAGCACATTGGGGCGGGGGAGGCGACGGCTTTCGTTGTCCCCAGGCGGACCTCGGCAACGGGGAGACAGCTTTCCCAGAGTCTCTCAACGGTGGGAGGTGCCCCAGGTCTCAGCACGGGTCTGACCAGACGGACCGCTGGCCTTCCGTAGGCAAAAGCCAAGCTCGGCCCACAGTGTGGCCGGCCTGGGGCGAACCCGCAGGTCCGAGACCCAGATGGGGGGAGGGGCCTTCTCGAGACGCCAGGGGGCTTGGGTGGCCCAGGCAGGGAGCACAGAGCAGCAGCTACGTGGGCAAGGGAGCAGCGTGTCTCCAGCAGATTCAAGCACAGGAGGAACGTCAGGGAGAAAGATCGAACTTCCTGAGACTGTCACCTGGAGAAGTCAAAAGCCAACCCTGTCCTGGGGGCACAGGTAGAGCCCCCAGGCCCCCCGAGTCCCTGAAGGGCGGCATGCCAGGGGGAGCGGAGCCGGTGCAGGCCCACTGTCCCTCCCCTCTCCGCTCTCTGCCAAGGCGGTCTTCCCGGCAAGCTCGGCCTCTCCATCGTCCCAGGGAGAGGCCCTGGGGTCGGTGCTTCCTTCAGCTGCACCCCACGCCCCTGCACGTCTGCACGCAGGGGACTCCGTGGCACTAGCTGTGCTCTGAACATGTCCCCAGAAACGCACGTGTTGAGATCCTCACCCTCACGGTGGTGGCAGCGAGAGGCAGGGCCTCGGGGAGGTGATGAGGCCGGGAGGGTGGGGCCCTCAGGAATGGGATCAGTGCCTTGATGAAAGAGACCCCAGGAGACCCTCCCCGCTCCCGCCACCCGAGGACAGCCAGGAGGCGCCATGAGGATCCACAGCCTTGGACTTCAGCCTCCAGAACCGTGAGACACGTCGGCTGTGTAGACGCCACAGTCGGCGGCATTGGGCATGGCGGCCGGACCGGACTGAGACAGCCTAGAGTGCCAGTTCAGTGGAGGGACAAAAGAAACTACCTTTTACAGCAACAACAGTCCACACAAAGAAGACAGACTTCTACCCAATGAAATAAAAGCTGCGTGTCTCATCGCCCCAGCCGCCTCCAGCCCGGGAGCCTGGGACGCTGGCATCTGGTGAATGAAAACCTGGGAGGACGCTGATGAAACGGTCCCCAGCCTGCGCCCTACGGGCCAGAGGCGGCACACTGCTCCCCAGCGGCCGGCCCTCCCCAGACCGTCCTCATCCTCTCCTGGCCTGGGCTTTCAGGGGCAGAGGGGCTTCCGGCATCCTGCCCAGGAGGAACACGCATCAGACCGCTGCCAGCAGGACCACCCTCTGCAGAGGCCCCAGAATACAGGCCAGCTCCCATCGTGGCCACCGCCCAGCCCCAGAAGAGCCCAAGAGCTCCGCTGGAGGGCAGCAGGGTCACCAGACAAAGAGCAGAACGCCCCGAGCACTGGTTTCGGATTCACACAGACAAGGTCCATGTCCAGTCCCGCCACTCACTAACTGCACAAGCCCCGGCAAGGGCTTCGCCTTTTCGAGCCTCCGCTTTCTCATCTGTAAAAGGGGGCTGTGTGGGTAAGAAGGGATCAGCTAACACAGAGCAGGTGCCCAATAAATGCTTATTTTGGCCCATCTCATGGTGGAGACCCCCACTCCCCACCCCACCAGGAAAGCTGCTGCCTGGAGGAAAAAGTAGTACAAACTCAGCTGTGGTCAAGCCCACCAGGTCCCCAAGCTTTGTGCTGAGGCCTCCCTATCAGAGGAAGGCTTGAGCACACCCCCACAAGGAACGTATGTATGTGTAAGTCATGTGCGGCTGCAGGTACACAGATGTCACACATGCTGAAGACAGCATTCCAAGGAAATGCAGAGTGGGAGGTTAAACTGCACGTGCAAGTCAGCTGGACACACTGGCTCACGCCTGAAACCCCAGCACTCGGGGAGGCTGAGGTGGGAGGACTGCTTGAGCCCAGGGGTTCGAGACAGCCTGGGCAACGTCGCCAGACCTTGTCTCTACAAGAAAATTTTAAAAGTAGCCGGGCATGGTAGTGTGTGTCTATAGTCCCAGCTACTCAGGAGGTTGAGGCAGAAGGGGTGCCTAAGCCCAGGGGTTGGAGGCTGCAGTGAGCTGTGATCGTGTCACTGCATTCCAGCCCGGGTGACCGAGTGAGACCCCGACTCCGGTAATAATAAGAAGAAGCGTAAATAGAATCCCCAGTGTTTTTTCTCCTGCACCGCCAAGGAGCGGGACCTTCACCCCAAGGGGTGGGCACTGTGCACCTTGGAGACCCTAGTCTCATCCATGTAGCAAGGTGGGTTTATTTAAAATATGTCATCTTAGCCGGGTTTGGTGGCTCAGCCTGTAATCCCATGCCTTTGGGAGGCTGAGGTGAGTGGACTGCCTGAGCCCACGCGTTCGAGACCCGCCTGGGCAGCGAGACCTCATCTCTACAATAAATCAAAAAATCAGCCGGGCGTGGTAACGCGCGCCTGTAGTTCCGGCTACTCGGAAGGCTGAGGTGGAAAGATCGCCGGAGCCCAGCAGGTCAAGGCTGCGGTGGCCGGGAGCAGCCACTGCACTTCAGTCTGGACGATGGAGTGAGACTCCAACTCAAAAAAAATAAATAAATAAAATAAAATAAAATAAATTATGTCATCTTCACCCAGCCCCCCCCCACCTGGGACGGCTTTTCCAGCACTTGTGTCTGCGCCCAGATGACCCTCGGGGGAAGGGGCAAGACGCACAGGAGAAGGCGGCTCGGCTGCGCTGCACAGCATCCCCCGTGGCTCCCGGGACCTCCCGCCACGCGAACCCTTCTCCTGTATGACGCCTCTGGGGTGAGTCTGTGTGGTGCTTGCTCGGAGCCTCGGGCCCCAGCAGATGGCCAGGTGGGAGTGAGGCTGCCGGGTGGCCCTCGGCCCCCAGGGCAGCAGCGAGAAAGGGCAGGTGGCCGTCACAGCGGCCCCCTTTCCCTGCCAGATGCTGCGGCTGCTTCGCCGTCCGGCGGGAGTTAAAGACGCAGTGCAGAGCGGGGGGTGCGGGTGAGAATGGGCAAGAGCTCCCCGAGTAAGCGGGCGGGGGTCTGGCCCGGGCTGCCTCCCACCCAGAGCACTGGTCAGAGCCAGGCCCGGGAGCGCCCTTGGGCCACGCTGAAAGCCACCCCCCCAGGCAGGCCAGCGTGGCAGGGTAGGACAGCTGCCACCCTCCACGCAGAGGGGTAGGGGGACGAGCACAGGGGAACTCCTGCCAGTCTCAGCGCAGAGAAGCGACGGAGCTCGGTGCGGGCAAACCCGACGTGGCAGATGAAAGAGCTCGGCCAATCTCTGCTCCTCCTCCCAGGGAGGGTTGAGGCCGACGCCCCTGCTCCTGAACTTGGGCTTGGCCAACAAGATGTGGCAGAAGTGACCTTCTGGGACTCCGGAGGGGCAGCCACAAGCAGCCTCACGTCCCCCACCCAAGCCTTCCAGAACACTCCCTGCGGGGCCCTAGCAACCTTGGAAGAAGCCCGGCCCCTCTGAGACCGCCACATTGGTCCTCCAGAACAGTCCCAGCTGAGCCCAGCCTGTCAGACACTCCACAACACGCCAGACGTGTGAATGGGGAACCCCCAGACCCGCCCTTCTCTCCACTGAATACCACTGGGTGTCTCCCATCAGAAACGGGAAACAGAAGAACCACCCAGCCAGGCACTGCCCAAGCCCTGGCCCACAAAAGGAGATATAATAAGCTGGCGGGTGTTTTAAAAATAAATTTTAGGTTAATTTGTAACAACAAATAACCAGAAAGAACATTTAGAGTAACTGAATGATTGACTCCTCAATTCACTGATTCACTCAACACATACTCATTAAAACCTACCCTGAGGCAGGGTCCCATATTTGCCCCCACAGAGTTTCTGGGCTGGTTCCTCAGTGCCCACCTCATTTGTGATGGGCCCACGCACACGTTGGCCAGCTTTCCCCTGGGCCTGCCAGCGTTCCCCACCTACTTCCTGCCCTCCCTTCATTCCCTGAGGGAGGACAAGGCTCTGTGGGATAGTCTGCTCTTCGAACAAGTTGTATCGGGCTCCAAGAGGTCCCCTATCTACCAAAATGAACAAAAAGGGGCTTAAAACACTGTTCTAGAAAAACACCTAGATAATACAGAAGAATGAAGTCATGGAGGAATAGAGGAAGCAAAAAGATATACAGAAAGTAAATAAAACTGTATGTGTAAATCCCACCTTATCGATAATTATATTAAATGCAAGTGGATTACACACTCCAATCGAAAGGCAGGGACTAGCAGAATAGATAACAAACAACTACATAATCCAACCACATGCTGTCTACAAGAGATGTACTTTCGATTCAAAGACACACATAGGTTGAAAATAAAAGGATGGAAAAGGATACACAAGCAGTAACAAGAAAGAGAGAGTGGCTGTCCTAACATTAGACAAAATAGGTTTAAGACAAGTATCGTTAGTAGGAACAAAGATGGGCATTTTATAATGAAAAAAGGAATCATTCACCAATAAGCCATAGTACAAATATACACGCACCGAACATCAGAACACCAAAATACATGAAGGAAAAATAGAAATAAAGGAAGAAACAGGCAGCTCAAATGTAATAACTGGAGCCATCAATACCTCACTTTCAGTAACGGTTAGAGCATGTAGGCAGAAGATGAACACGGAAACAGAAAACATAAACAACACTAAAAACAACTGGACTCACCAGACATACAGAACACGCCACTCAACAGCAGGACACACGCTTTTCAAGTGTACAGGGGACACTCACCAGCACAGACCGTATCTTAGGCCTTAAAACGAGTCTCAAGAAACTTAAAAGGACCGAAATCACACAACACCCCTGAACACGACGGACTGAAACTAAGAGTCCCCTAAAAATGTCTAGATGACAACTCTGATGGGATGTGCTTGACTGATCCTTGCTTGAGCCACAACCTTCCCAACCACCCTTGCTTCTCTTTGCCTCAGTTTCCCCCACACGTGTCAAGGGGAGAGTAATAGCCCCGGTCGCACAGAGTTGTAGCAAGTGTTTTCAATCAGCAGTCAGTCATCACAGTGATCCTTGGCATCTACCGAGGGTGGTAAGGACAGTCCCTTACGTTCCACCTCTTGCTGAAGAGACATTCATCTGCACAATGGTCTAGACTTTCAAAATGCCCCCGTCTCCATCGTTCAACTTGGTCCTCACCACAGCCCTGCAGGATCATCTGTCCAACGGAAAAAAGGTGGGTGGTGGCGCGACCCCAGGGCAGGGGGGGTCTGTTGAGTCCTGAGCCCAGTGACTCGCTCATAGCAGGGGCTGGAGGACAGTCAGGCAGTCCATGGGTGAGAGTCCAAGGGGATGGTCCACCCTTTTAGGTGGAGGATTTTTACACCCCTTGAAGCACGAGAACTGCTGAACTGGGTGAAAGTAAAGCCTCCACGGAGGCGAGACAGAAATGTGAGCATGTGTGGGTGTGGGAGGAGAAGGAACATTCCAGATACCCCTGCTTTTTTGTGAGGAGTCCCCCATTCAGGTTTTTGGTCTTTTTGTTTGCTTGTCTTTTGAGTCAGAAGCTCACTCTGCTGCCCAGGCTGGAGTGCAGTGGCACATCCGTGGCCACCGCAGCTTCGACCCGATGAGCTCAGGCGAGCCTTCCACCTCAGCCTTCCAAGCAGCTAGAACAATAGGTATGTGCCACCACACCCGGTTATCCATTCAGGTTGAATAGATTAGATCTCCACAAATTTAAAACATGCAAAGAGGTCACAGCCGAGCATTAAAGGGATCGAAACGACACATCTCACAGAAGGTTGGATGCAAAATCAGCTGCGTTAGATATTCAGAAAGGTAAGTGGGCAGACAGATCACAGATTCACGCGGAAACCCAAAGCATCTGATTCTAAGTCGCATGACTTTCTCGAACATCACATTCCTTCCTCCTCGACCTAGAAAGAAGGGACAAGAGTGACACAAGCCAGCAGGCGCGGGGGTGTCATCCTCACAACTCCCCTCGGGGGCAAGTGATGTTTTACAGCCCCATTCCCCGGGTGAGGAACTGAGACACCGAAGGGCTCAGTCACGGGGGCGTGATGGAGCTGGTCTCGGGCTGGTGGCCTGGCCCCAGTCGGCACCCTGCCTCCCGGCCGTCACACGTCCACGTGCCGCATGCAGACCACACAGGAGCTGTGCAGAAGCGCCGACCAGTCCAGGGAAGGCAGGCGTCCCCGCTGGGCTGCTCCTCCAGAGAGACGAATGAGTGGGAGGGACCTGGGTGCAGGGAGCCGGGAGAGGGTTCCCCTGCACCCCACGCCCAAAACTGCTGCCGGCAGCAAGACCGCAGCAACCAGGGCATGGCAGCCATCCGCCTGGAGCCTCTCCTCTCCCACCTGGACAGGCGACTGTTGGGGCGAAGGACAGGGTGAGGCCTCATTCCTTTATCCCACCTGCCCACACCCTCCAGGAACCAGCCAGGCTCCCAGAATCCCAGTGCTCTGCAGCGTCTCCTGCGGCCTCCTTCCCCCTCCCAGGGGCCAGAGGTGCTCCCCAAGCCTGTCCCATCACACCCTCCTCTGCTCAGCACCATCCAGGGACTCCTGGACCCCTCGAGGTAAAGCCGAAGTCCCCAGTGGGCCCACCCAGCTCTGCTGGCTCTGCCTCACCCTCCAGCCGCATCCCCCTCCACCCTCCTCTCTCACACCCCCCACCTTCTGCTGCAGGCACCCTGGTCCCCTCCCGGCGCCTCAAGTGTGCCAGGCACATTCCCAGCTCAGGAAAACCCTCGAAGAGTTGCCGCTGGTCCATCGCAGAGATGAGGAACTGGGGCTCACGTGGGGCAGAGGCAGAAGCGGATCGCAAGGCCGGGACCCTCCCTCCGGTCCCGTCCCTGGGCTCTCCACATAGCCATCCTGTCCACCTTCGGGCTGTTTGCGGGGCCTGCAGCCCATTCACATGTCTCACCCCCGCCCCACCCGCCCCAGGAGGGGCCCCAGA
>NW_007251346.1:0-7281 GCF_000164805.1 Carlito syrichta | reverse complement strand
TCCCTCAGGTCTTCACAGGTGGGACGCTCTTATGCCCGTGAGGACGCAGAGCAGGAGGACGTCCAAACTACAGGAGCTTCCAGCATGGAGGCTCGGGGACACAGCCGGCAGAGGGGCACAGATCCTAGTCCTCCCACCTGACCACATGTCCCCAGTATGCCCTGCGAACGCACAGGCTGCCCTGTCCACTGCTTTCTAGGAGGAGAGCAACACATTTGGAACAGGGACGTCAGAGCCACTCTCCCAGGGACACCCAGCGCCGGCTGGAACCAGGCGGCTCAGAGGGCCCTTCCTGAGCGCACGGGCACCCACGGCCTGCACACCATCAGCTGTTCTGCAGAGAAGGGACTCAGGCTCCCGGCGGCAAAATGACTTCTCCAAGGTGACCCAGATAGCAGAGGAGATGCCGAATCCTGCACTCAGAGGGAAAAGCCACAGCTGTCTCTGGGTGAGTGACAAACCTGGAGTTAATTCTGACTCCTGAAGCCAAGAATCTGGTGAGCTGACCACGCCACCTTCAGAAACAGCTCCCGACGATTCGCAGAACATCCACACCATGCGAGGAACAGCTCTGAAGGAGTGCGGCATGCTGGCGTATCCCCCAGGCCCTGGAGGCAGGCAGACCGGGGCGCAAATCCCGTGCCTGCCGCTGGGTGAAACTTCTCTGAGCCTCAGTTTTCACATCTGCAAGATGGGATGGTGACAGCTCACACCTGTCACGGGGTTAGAGCACCAATGGGGATCCTGAGGAAAATGTGCCCAGCACACGGCGCCCGGAAGGAGCTCGGTCATGACTATGGTTTTATCGCCATCAGAACATTCCACGGTTAGGGGCAGAACGAACGACAGGCTTCTGTCCCGTTCCTCTGCGAACCCCACCCCCTCCAAGAGGGAAAGCCCAGCACTTCAAAAGCAGGACCGAGCCCAGGCCCAGCTCTGGAGGGGCGAGCCAGTCTCGTTCACCAGCCTCTCCAAGACCAACATCTGGGTTCTAGGCGAGTGTCCTGGCCTGCCTGAGCCCCCTGTGGCCCACGCACAGACCTGCCACCACCACCAGCGGCACCTCCCGCCACACGCACAGCACGGGCACAGATACCACGCGTGCAGCCTGCCCATCCTGTTCACATGTCACCTCCTCAGGAAGCCACCTCTAACACCCACGGGTTTCCCCTTGTTCCCTGATCTGCGACTGCACACCAGGTGGCGCATCTCCTATCCCAGTCCATCCCGCTCCAAACTTTGGTGCGTGGGTCTCTGTCTTCCACTGACCTGTTTCCACGGGAAGGCGGTGGGCAGCGGCCCTGACCGGCGACAGGACTCCGCGCGAGTGCTCAGCAACGGGCATAAAAGAGCAGGTGGCAGTCACGGCATGCAGCACTGGGCCTGGGTCCCAAGAAGCAGGAGGTGCTCCACAAACGTGAGTGCCCCAGCCACAGAGTTCCAGCATCCCCCGGGACAGACAGGCAAGTAACAAAGCAAATCCTGCAAAACCTTGACCATGGGACCGGGGGGCGGGGGCGGCATTCGGCTCCACCCAGCTCTTTCAGCGGTTCTGTGTGTTTGAGAATGGTCGTGATTCAACACCGGGAAAGAACCGTCTTCAAAAGCGTTCTCAAACCCAGCTACTCCCCACCGAGCTGCCACTCATTGCAAGGCACCGTGGGCAATTCCCACATCTGACATCTCTGGACGGAAGCGGCCTCTCCGTTTTTCACGGGGGGAACCGGCAACTCAGTGAGCTGTGCCCACCTCGGAAAGCTCGCGCTGCTGGGCTGTGGCTGGGGCAGGCCCAGGATCCCGCCCACCCACTGCTGGGCAGGGCTGACTGCCCAGAAGCAGGGTACAGGGCAAGGCCGAGGCTGCTGGGGTGAGAGAACACGGCCAGACTCAAGGCAGCAGCTCCTTCCTGACAAAAACGGCACTTGTGCTGGGCTCGGTGGCTCAGCCTGTCATCCTGTGCCTTTGGAGGCTGAGGTGACTGGACTGCCTGAGCCTGCGGGTTCAAGACTCGCCTGGGCAACTTGGCGAGACCTCATCACTACAATAAACCAAAAATCAGTCGGGTGTGGTAGCGCATGTCTGTAGTTCCAGCTACTCGGAAGGCTGAGGCGGAAGGATCACCAGAGCCCAGCAGGTCGAGGCTGCGGTGGCCGGGAGTGGCCACCGCACTCCAGTCTGGGCGACAGAGAGAGACTCCAACTCAAAAAAACAAAAAACGGCGCTTGTATCACTGGTCTGATGCACCCTGTGGGGGCAGAGGCAGGATTCGAACTCCCAAGGCCTCGCTGCCTCAACATTTCTGTCCATCACGCAGTGAAGCCAGGCCCACAGCGGGCGATGGCAGCTGCAGCCTGGCCTGGGTCACACTAGGTGCTGGGCTCCGACGGCCTCCCCGCCTCCTCCGCAACTCCACCATTAGGGCAAGCCCTTTCCCAACTCCAGTTCGGGAACGACGGCTCGCCTGCGTGTGCTTCCTGCCCTGCTCTGTAGCGACTGTATGGATGGCGCCCTGACACGCTCAGAACACGTGCTTCCCAAGTTAGGCAAAGCGCTGCCCCTTCTTAAAAACACCGCCGGGCACAGTGGCTCGGCCCATCACCCTAGCACTTGAGGAGGCTGCGGCAAGAGGACTGCCTGAGCCCCGGGGGTTCGAGACCAGCCTGGGCAACTTGGTGAGACCTCGTCTCTACAATAAGTCACGAAAACAAGCCGGGCATGGTGGCGTGCCTCTGTAGTTCCAGCTTTCTGGAAGGCTGAGGAGGAAGGATTGCCCAAACCCAGCAGGTTAAGGCTGCAGCTGCCATGAGCGTGCCACTGCCCTCCAGCCTGGGGGACAGAGTGAGACTTCTACTCAAAAAAGAAAAAGAAAAAAGAAAAACTAGAAAACACAAAAGACCGGATCAGCTGTCAAAACAGTGTCATAACAAAACGTTTGACAAAGAGCCACGCAGCTGACCAAAAATGCTGACGTCCCCCAAATCCTGACTCCAGACCCCTTCCGTGTGACCAGCGGCTCACACCCCGGGCCACTAGGGCACAGCCTGGAGATGCCGGCGGGGGCAAGGCAGACCTCGACGGCGGAGGCAGAGGCAGGTCCCGACTCTCCGCACACAGTGCCTCTCACTGTCTTTCTCGGCTCCGGCTAGATAACGCAGCATCGCGTGATTTATTTTCCAGGTTGTAAAATAATAATTTGCTTAGCTTGTCAGACGGCCGGGAGACAGCTTCAGAGGGACACTCCCTCATCTTCCTGCCGACTCCACCATCTGCAGGAAAAACCAGAGCGCTCCCCCTCCCCTCGGCGTTGAATACATTGTGTCCAACCAGGGCGAGGCCCCCAGAGCCTGCTGCAGCCCTCCCATCCAGGGATGCCTCCCCAGCACAGGACCCGGCTTTATCTCAGCCGGGAGAACAGAAACAGGACTGAATGAAAACACACCATCCCCCCTGCTCCCAGCCCCCCTTCTGCCACACTCGCCGGTCCCAAGAGAGCCCCCTCTGCCTCGCCTGGTCCCTCCGCAGCCCCCTCCTCTGTGCGGAGAGCGGAAGGGGACTTGGAACCCAACCGCCCTCGCCCCGCAGTCGCCGGCCCCAGCCTGGGGCTTCCAGCTCCTTTGAAGAGCACACTCGCCAGGGGCTCCCTGCCAGGACCCTCCCCGAGCGTGGCTCCCTGCGTTGCCAGCCTGCGGCCAGTCAGGACGCTCCAGTGCCTCCTCGCCACCCCCGCAGCCATGGCCATCCTAGAGCTGGCCTCTGAACCCACGCGCGCTGTCACGGTGAATGTCGCCACACACCCGGGAAGCCTGCTTGTATGATAAGTCAACAGAGACCGAATGCCACTGGAAACCTCCCCCAGAGTGAGTCACCAATTCAGAGCTTCAGGAAAATGTCCTCTCCGGGTGATGTGACGGCACTCGGGGCTGGAGGGGACAAGGAGGCAAGAGAGCTGCTCTGCCGGGCCCTCCCCAGCCTCCTCAGGGCCCTGTTCACTTCCGCCGAGGAACTTCAGAGGCTGGAGGCCAGCAGGGACCGCCTCATCCAGTCCTCGCCCCACCACGCGGCCCCCTCACAGGACACAGACAGCCCTGCCTCGGTGCAAGGTGCCACGTGGCAGGGTGGAACCCACGCACGCCGGGTTTCTCCAGTGCAAGAGGTCAGAGCCATCTGGGGTCCTGGCGGACCGTCGGATCGGCGACCCTGTGAAGGGCAGGTGGTGGGCGGCACATGTGGGGGCTGGAGCCAGCCTGCCTGAGCCCAAATCCTGGCTCACCCTCCTCGCAAGACGGGAGAGCTTGGACGAGGCCCACGACCTCTACGCCTCGATTTCCACACCTGTAAAAGGGGAGCAGCAACTGTACGCGCCTCACAGGAGCGAGAAGACAGTGGATGAGTTGGCCCCCAAAGGCCTCAAGCCATGCGGACAACCAGGAGCCCCCAGGGGCACCTACCCTCACCACCCTGGCCTCGGACCTGCACCAACTACACCTGCTAAAGCTCAAGCTGACTGTCTTAGGGATCACGCAGGGGTGTGTGTTTGTTTTTGTTTTTGAGTTGGAGTCTCACTCCATCGCCCAGGCTGGAGTGCAGCGGCCGCTCCCGGCCACCACAGCCTCGCCCTGCTGGACTCCGGTGATCCTTCTGCCTCAGCCTTCCAGGTAGCCGGAACTACAGGCACGTGCTACCACGCCCGGCTAATTTTTTTTGATTTATTGTAGAGACGAGGTCTCGCCAAGTTGCCCGGGTGGGTCTCGAACCCCCAGGCTCAGGCCATCCATTCGCCTCGGCCTCCCAAAGTGTTGGGATGACAGGCTGAGCCACCGGCGCAGGGGTTTTAATCACTCCCTCCCGGCTGCATCCTCTCAACCATCTCCACGAGCACCTATTATGTGTCTGAGCCTCGAGTGAGCAGAGAGCAGTCCCAGAAACAGATCATTAGAACAGAGCCGAGCAGACACTGGATATGAATTCTGACGTCAGGAAAGAAACAGAACCAAATACTCAGAGTGGCCCGAGGCACCACATCACTGTCCTCCTTCCTGTAGTCATCCTGTCTCCCCAGAGCCGAGGAACGCATGACAGCGCTTTTCAGCGGGGACGGAGGCAGGGACGGGCGCTCTCGGAGAAAGGCCGAAGGGCTTCTGGGCATCCACACGTCCAGCACGCCCGGTCGCCATGCCCAGGACTGACTGCCTGGGGAGGCGGTACCAAGCCACTGCGGTCCAGGCCGGGCTGTCAACGATCTCTCAGCTGCCTCTCTCCACCCGTCACGGCCCACTGTGCCTTCAGGATGGGAGGGCAGGGGGCCCCCAGCTCAGGTCAGGGCGGCGGGAGGCCGCCGAGGGAACGGTCAGCCGGGCCTGGACCGTCCACATTCCCCTCACAGAGACCACCGTGCTTAGCAGGGAGGCCTGGGAGGGGCACTGGCACCACCCAAAGGGGGCTCACCAGCACCGGGGGGAAGTGGAAGGGAGCCCCAGCAGGAAGGAGACCCCGATGCTGCCGCTTGGCACTGCCCTGCCGCCTCGGGGAGCCCGCTCAGGCATGGAGGCAACCCGCCTGACCTTTGGACAGCTCTCCCCCCCGGTAGCACGTTCCCTACTCCGCGCCCCCTGCACCCAAGGGTCTCAGCGCCTGCCTGTGCTCAGCTGACCCAAAAGAAATGGCAAACTGATGTCAGAATCTGACATGCATTAAGCACCTACAGTATGCCCGTTTCCTCCCTGCCCATTATCTTCTCTTCATCCTCAGCAAAAGTATGGCAGGCATCTATGACGGTTCCTGGTTTGCGTGCATTTAAGAAAACCTCAGGCAGCCAGGCACAGTGGCTCAAGCCTGTAATACCAGGACTCAGGGAGGCCGAGGCGAGAGGACTGCCTGAGCCCAGGGGTTCGAGATCAGCCTGGGCAACCTGGTGAGACCTCGTCTCTACAATATAGCGAAAAGTTAGCCGGCTGAGGCAGAGGGATCGCCTGAGCGCAGCAGGTCAACGCTGGGGTGGCTCTGGGTGTGGCACTGCCCTCCAGCCTGCACGACAGAGTGAGACTCTGACTCAAAAAAAAAGCAGCTCCCGTGCCTCAAGAGCAGGCAGGTAACGCCGCAGGCTCCTGCGAGGGGAGGAGGCACCAGCATGCTCCTTCCCAGAGGCAGGGGAAGGGGTCAGATGCAACAAATGGGCCTGGCCTGCTCTGCCTTGAGGGGAACCCACAGTTGTGCTCCTGCGCTGCTTCCTCAGTCCTGCTCATCACAGTGGGCCCCGAGGACCGGCAGCACGCGTCCCGGGAACTCACTGGAGGTCAGACTCTCAGACCTGCCCAGACTTCCCGGGTCAGAATGTGCACCGCAGCAGGATTCCCAGGCTCTCAGTGTGCACACTCGTTTGCACAGTCCCTGCCCACGGACCTGAGGCTGTGGACCCAGGACTGTGCTACCACCCTGCTTTCCTTAGAGGGGATCCTGTCCTAGGCTTGGCCGCATCTCACCCAGGGGAAGCCAGACGAACACAGAGCTGGGGGCTTCTGGATGAAAATCCCAGAGCCCCCTGCCAAAGCCACTGCCTGGAGGCAAGGCCGAGGACTACCCCCAGCAGGCAGGACGCCTTGCCTCTCAGAATCCTCCTGCGCCCACACTTTGGTTGGTCTCCAGGGGTGACTTTGATGGAAAAAAGGGATCCGTCCCCCGGGGTGGTGTTGTGAGGTGTCTGCCAACCAATGTGTGTCACTGTTTCCTGTGCAAACAAGGAAGTGCGTCCGCTGCCGAGGACTTCACCCGGGCAGCCCCTGGCTTTTCTCTAGGGTGCTGCAGAGGGGAAGGGGCTGCAACACTAGCCCCAGGCGACCCACGACTGCTGTGGAGGAAGCCCACCTTGACAGAGTCTCAGAGACCCCACCCAGAGCCAGGAGTGGGGCACAGGGAGGCGGCGGATGAGGTCTCTGCTTGCCCAGGCTCCCTCCTGGCAAACAGGACGCAGGGGCCTGCCACCCCTGAGCCTCGAGGCTCACCCACACCCTCACCCCTCCTCACGACTCCCCTGCTCCTGAGAGCCCGCCAAGGCCACTGACCCTGCCCAGAGCCAGCGCCCACAAGCGGCCCGGCAGCAGACCCCTCTGTCCCAGGCCACGGCCTAGGGCAGCTCCCTCGGGGTAGGGACATGAGGGTCTGCATGGCCGCACTCCAGCTCCTGGGGTCAGGACCACCCTCCTTCGGGAGCCCCGACCGCCTCCGCTCCCAGCACCGCTGCCCCGGGCGTCCCAGAAAGACCGTCCTGAAGCAGCTGACCAGCCA
>NW_007251345.1:495366-509929 GCF_000164805.1 Carlito syrichta | reverse complement strand
GTTGTGGTTTGGCGCGCGCGGGCTTTTCGGAGGACAAAGAAGAAGGCTTATATGAGATGATTGCTATTTTTAAAATGGCTCCCAACAAAAGATGAAGAGTTGCACCAGAAAACAGGAATCTATAAGAAATAATCAAATGGAACTCCTTGAATTGAAAATTACAGTAAAAGAAATCATTAGTTTAGTTTAATGTAAGAAATAGATTAGTTTGAATGATGATAATACACAGAAGAAAACAGGTATAATGACTTGAAGAGAGGTGAGTAAGAAACAACCAGAATAAAACAACACAGAAGGCAGGGAAGGCTGGGAGATGCTTTTCTTTTTTAAGCTTAACAGACATATGGGAAACAGTAAAAATGTCTAAAATGAAACTGCAGTTCTAGGTGGCAGATAAGAGAAAATAGAAAAGAAGCGATATTTCATGAACTAGATGCTGAGATTTTTTCAAAATTGACAGATTTAAGAAGCTTGGGTTACCCCACAATAGAGGTTATCTGCAGGATTGCATACTGAGTCATTCATCAGCTAATAACAGCAGTCTTTGAACTCTTAAGTCAGCTCCCAGGGAAGTATTTAGGTCACATAATTTATCTCACTACTTACCTCACTCCTATGAGGTAAGTGTATCATCAGTGGATGAGGAAACTGAGGCTGGAAGTTAATTCCTAGTCTGAGGTCACCAACCACCACAGATGGGTCTGAACTCAGATCTATTGGACTCCAAGCTTCTGCTAATAATTTCTTTGCTATGGAAGGACATCAAGGTATTTTACCCCCAAATATATTTATTTTATTTGACATATTTTGAAATGGCTGATGCTGAGCCAGCAGACTGAGGTGTTCCTGCAAAGCCTCTTTTGGGGAGAAATTTGCAACTGTAGGGAATCTCCAGTAATGCATCCAGAACTTCCCTGGATTTAGGGAAGGTTGAGTCTGACACCTTTAAAGTTCCAAAAAGAAACATTCACCATCTATTCTCTCTGAGGTCTGCCACCTGTGAGAGTTCTTATACATAGCAAGACGCTTTTTGCTAGGCAAGCTTCTTCCTTCCTCCCTCCCATAACCTTGGTCATGCTCTGAGCCCACATTCTCTCTGTAACCTCAGGATGGTATATAAGCTTCTGTATTTCATTGGGAGGTGGGGTCTTTATTCTGAAGGCTCCCATGTATGCACATTAAATAAATTTTGTATGTCTTTTTTCCTGTTAATCAATCTGCCTAATGTCAGTGATGTTCAGTGAACATTTAGACGGTCAAGGGCCTTAGCCCACTCTAAACTTCCTCCTGGGGGCACATACTTATTGTATTCATTCCTAATACCTTGCTGAGATGATCCCCACAAAGAAAGTGAGAGTTCTCATGGGGCAGGGAAGTTTGCAGAAGACAACAAAGTATTCTGAAAGGCAGGAACACCTTGTTGGGTACTACTGTGGTAGGCATAAGGTCAGGGAAGTGTGACAGTTGAGGAAAGAGGAGGAACAGATGGAAGGAGGTTCCAGAAGGAGAGGTGGTAGCACATGCATTCAATTCTTTTAACATTTTTTTCCTGCAATTGGTCTTATGCTCAGGAAGAAGGAAATATTTTCTGCCCTCCTCTCCCTCCTGCATAAGCCCCAACCTCCACCCCTCCTGCACTCAGAACTCTGCTATGGTCTGGGTCAGCCACATGGTGGGTTAAATAGGCTCTTAGGAATTGACCTGGGAGCCCACCCTCCATTTAAAACACAACATCTATGGGAACAGTATTATGATTCCAATGATCCCTTTACAGTTGACCTCAGAACACGATTCGTTCTCAAGTTAGGATCTGCCTCTACACGAGAAGTTAGGAAATAGCACTCGATGATGACTTAAGCCTCGTCATAAGGTGGATATGATGAATTACCAAACGCGCATAGGAAGCCACAGTGCATTGAGTTCTAAAGAAACAGAGATTCTTGCAGGTTTCCGGTGGGGAGCGGGGTCCTGGAGGCTGAGAGAGTGTTTGGCCGGCCATGAAGCATAGATGGGATTCTGATAGACCCACTGAAGGAGGGCAGAGGACAACAGCCACAAAGGTACAGGGACGAATGGGCTGGGAGGAGCAAGGAGCTCACTTTCACCCTTGGGGAGCTTCAGAGCTGTTCTCTTCAGGACAACTCTGGCACTGGGTTAGCCACATGGTGGCTTACATAGGATCTTAGGAGTTGACCTGAGTCAACTCCGGCACTGTCTTCCTCGGTTTCTAATCAGATGTTGGGGGGTGGTGCTCAGATTACTCCTGGAATTCCTGGAGCAGTGTTTGCCTTGCTGCCAAGTGTGTTGCAGAGGCTGCTGCCGGCCCTCCTGGGCCTTTCTCCACACCTGCCCCAGGAGCTTGGCTCCCTCTGCCTGCTCACTGCAGCCAAGCCTCCTGTTCTGGTTACTCCAGCTCCAGAAACATTTATGAGGCGGGTCAGGTGCCAGGCCCTGCATCACACACTGAGGAGACAGAGGAGAGTAAGAGGCAGCCATGCCTTAGAGCTTCGGGCAAAGAGGGCAGAGACCCAGGAAGGGAGCACCTCACCAGGTGAGTGTCGGGGCCCTCGCCAGGAGAGAGAGAAGAAAGGAAGCTAACACTCTATGAGGGACACCCAACGTTTTCATGTTCAGGAGCCTAGGAGTCAGTATCCATACAGATCAGAGCCTCGATCCTCCTCCCCTTTGTCTCTCCACCACCACACTGAGAGGCAATGCAGTGTAGTCGCTGAGAGTGTGAGCTGGGAGTAGGAGGAGCCGGGCTGGGCCTGTTCTAGTTTCTCTACCGGGAATTTAAGTTTGGGATCCTACACTCACCAGCTCGGACTAGCCTCTTCTATGTCTCTGTTTCCTCATTCCTAAAATAAAGATAATGCCCAAAAGAAAAATAAATAAAATGAAGATAATGACACAGTCAGCTTTGCCACAATGAGATTAAATGAGATTAGGGTGTGAGACCCAAAAACTTAGTCAGTGACACATAAAATAAAAGGCATCTAATAAAAATAGTAACACCATGTCTTAGTCAGTTTAAGCTGCTATAACAAAATAAACATAGTCCAAGTGGTGTAAACAATAGACATTTATTTCTCACAGAACTGGAGGCTAGAAAGTCCAAAGTGCCAGCCAATTTGGTCCCTGCTTTGCAGATGGCCATCTTCTTGCTGTGTCCTCACATGGCAGAGAACAGAGAGAGAGGAAGCAAGCTCTGTGTCGCTTCCTTTTCTTTCTTTCTTTCTTTCTTTTTTTTTTCTTTTTTTTGAGTCGGGGGCTCATTCTGTCACCCAAGTTGGAGTGTAATGGCATGATCATGATGATCATAGCTTATGGCAGCCTCGACTTCCTGGGCTCAGGCAATCCTTCCACCTCAGCATCCCAGGTAGCTAGGGCTATAGGTGCATGCCACCATGCCCAACTAATTAGTTTTCATTTTTTGTAGAGACAAGGTCTTACTATGTTGTCCAGGCTGGTCTTGAACTCCTGGGCTCAAGCAATCCACCTGCCTCAGCCTCCCAAAGTGCTGGGTTTATAGGCATGAGCCACCACATCCAGCCACTTGTGTCTCTTCTTATAAGGGAGTGCTGATCACATCATGAAGGCTCCCCCCTCGTGACCTAAGACTTCATCATCTCCCAAAGGCCTCACCTCCAAATATCACCACAATTATGATTATAGTTTCAACATATGAGTTTGGGGCGGTGACATAAATATTCGGTCCACAGCACATTGTCTTACACACAGTTAATTAAATACATAACTACTACAAACAAGTATGATGCTTCATCTTGAACAAGACCTGAAGTTTGCATGTGAAAGTGGGTGTTGTGTGAGGTGAAGCTTGTGGCTATTGTGAAGTGGTGGAAAGAGCATAACCTGAAATTGGATGGAAAGAGATATCACCAGATGTGGATGAGTGTGTCTCCCCGTACATGGTAAGAAAGCAGTTCATAGATGTTGGAGGATGTATGTGAGTGCATTTTGTGTATTTTTATGCAGCTAAGCACAGCCAGGTGCAATCTTTTAGCTTGGGTATGTATGGACAAATTATATATATGCCAATAAAATATTTGCATTGTACTTAAACTGTTCTCTAATATATCAATTGCATTGAACACATTCTTATTTTTTTTTTTTTTGAGTTGGAGTCTCACTCCTGTCACCCAGGCTGGAGTACAGTGGCACACTCACGGCCACTGCAGCCTTGACCTGCTGGGCTTAGGCGATCCTTCCACCTCAGCCTTCCAAGTAGCTGGAACTACAGACGTATGCCACCATGCCTGGCTAGTTTGTGTGTGTGTGTGATTTATTTTAAAGACGAGGTCTCACCAAGTTGTCCAGGCTGGTCTCGAACCCCCGTGCTCAGGCAATCTTCTTGCCTTGGCCTCCCAAAGTGCTGGGATTACAAACCAAGACAAATTCTTATTTTTAAAACAAGTATCAGGCCAGGGTGGTAGCTCACACCTATAATTCCAGCACTTTGGGAGAATTGTTTGAGTCCATGAGTTTGACAATAGCCTGGGCAACATACAGAGACCTCGTCTCTACCAAAAAAAAAAGAATATCATAGTAGAAATGGCTGTACTTTCTGCCTCATGGAATGTCATGAGAATTAAATGAGATAATTCATGTAAAATGCTGAACCCAGGACCTGATAAGTGGCAAATAAAGTGTTGCTAGAGTAATGAATATGCATCCAGTTATTATACTTCTAACAAATCAAAGAACAAATCAATGAACGCAAGATTGGCTAGTTGTGGAGAAGGGAGTGATATTGTAGGAAGTTGTAAGTGTTGGGTGGACAGGAACGATGCTTTATCTTGTTAAAGAGAGAAACTTCCCTGAGGAGTAAATGATTACAGAGCCCAGCGGCAGGTTATGTTACATCCTATGATCAGGAGGACAACCCACACATCCTCCCTGCCTCCACTAGCATGCTTATGATCACAGGGGTACATCTCCCACCACTGCACAGGCCCTACTGCCTAGTACTTATTTTATTTTATAGATCAGAAATTTGGGCAGGGCTCAGCTGGGCAATCCTTCTGTTCCTTGTGGTATAAACAGAGGTCACTTGTTATTCAGCTAGCAGATGGGATGGTCTGGAGGGTCCAAGATAACTTTATTCACATGTCTGTTACCTTGATGGGATGACTAGAAGGTCAGGCCCAGCTGCGACTACCAATTGGAGCACCTGCATGCCACCTTTCCTAGATAGCCCTGGCCCCAAGAGTCAAGAAGTAGATGTTGCTTCTTACCTAGCCTTGGTAGTTCCAAGACAATAGTTCTACTGTCTATATCTGTCAAGCAAGTTACTAAGCCCATCCCAGATTCCAAGGGCAGAAGTGGTAGTCTAACTCTCAGTGGGAGTTGCAAAGACTCTGGGGCCATCTTTGATCTACCACACCACTCTACAAAACTCAGTTCCAGAAAACTGGAGTGGAGCTTTCAGCTGTAAATGACCCTCCAGGGTGCTCCTACTGTATTCTGTACAGAGGTCAGCTGTGATAGGCAGTACCCTGGCTGTACAGGTTGGATTGTATCCATGGGCCACAAGTTCCAGTGGGACAGGAACTAGTCTTCATTCAGTTTTGGAGCTGAAGTGTCTTCTTTGTACAGTCTCTGGAACACAAAAGAGCCTTAATAAATCTTGAGTAAATGAATGAATGAATAAACTAACAAACAAGTAAAAAAAAAAAAGGGCCACTCCTACCTCTTGTGTTGAAGGGCTGAGCAGGAACCATGAGCAGGAACCATGGCTATGCCCCTGATCTTTCCAACACAGAATACATTACCTGACACTTAGTCAGCACTTGACAACGCTTGTTGAAAGCTCAAGCACGTGACTGTCTCATGGATGTCATGGGGATTAAATAACATAATTCATGTAAGTTTTGAACCCAGGGCCTGATAAGTGATGAGTAAGTGTTGCCAGTGTAATGAATACACAACAGATTATTACATTTCGAACAAATCAATGAATGCAGCACACATGCTCACATTCTTGGGCCTGGAATCGAGCCATGGCTTAGAGGCTTGGCGCTGTAGTCCAGCAGAATAAGGGGAATATCTTCAGCTATAGCCAGGAGCTGGGCATGTTGAGCTGAAATCAAGACCTGAGCATTGGGACTTGTGGTGATGGTGATGGGGCATGCTCTAATGAGCGGGTCGCCACTGTGAACACAAAGGGAAGGGTCAAATGGAAACTGGACTGAGGGATAGGGGCAAGGAGGGACTAGAAGTTGGCTTTCTTGTTGCTGCAGATTTTATTAAACAGAACTTTTGTGCGCACATTCATAAGGTGGGAGTGGAGTTCATTGCCAATATGTCTCAAACTTCTCTGCAAAGACCTGCCTACAAATATATACCAAACACAAAAGAAAAGCAGCTTTGGTTTCAGTTCAAATGGGAGAACTTTGGAAAAGGGAAACTTGCCACAGAAAATGAGCATTTACTGCTGGACACAGTGGCTCATGCCTATAATTCCAGCACTTTGGGAGGCTGAGGCAGGAGGATTGCTTAAGACTAGGAGTTCGAGACCAGCCTAGGCAACATAGCGAAACCTCATCTCCACAAACAAAAAATTAGTTGGGCATGGTGGCACGCACCTGTAGTCCCAGCTACACGGGAAGCTGAGGCAGAAAGATTACTTGGCCCAAAAGGTTGAGGCTGTGGTGAGCCATGATAATGCAACTGCACTCCAGCCTGGGCTACAGAGTGAGACATCAACTCCAAAACAGAAGAAAGAAAGAAAGGAAGGAAAGAAAGAAAGAAAAAGAAAGAAAGAAAGAAAGGAAGGAAGGAAGGAAGGAAGGAAGGAAGGAAGGAAGGAAGGAAGGAAGGAAGAAAGAAAGGAATGAAGGAAGGAAGGAAGGAAGGAAGAGAAAGAAAGAAAAAAAGAGAAAACAAGCATTTACTAATGTGGGGAGTGTTGGTTACTACTAACAGTAAACCAGGTGTTGACTACATGACTATTTTAAGTCTAATTTAATTTAGTGTTTGGATTAGGTGTGTGCTATTTATAAGGCATGACACTGACTGTAGTTTTGGTCTTGGAGCAGGTGGAACCCAGTTAGCCTGTGGAGGCGTGGCCTGCACAGTCCCCAGGTCGGGCTCTGTAGCAGGCAGCCCTGGCCCTGCCTCAGACAGTCACACAGGCCAAGCTCAGAAGCCCTCTGCCCACAGATAATAACTCTGCAGGAGCTTATTGAATCCATCTCAGTCTCTGTCTTTGCTGAGGCCTCTGTGTGCTGAGAACGCAGGACAAGAAACGTGTTGGGGACCCAGGGCTTTGTCTTGCCTGGCCTAACCCTGCAAGAAAAATGAGATGAAATGGTTTGTCCCAGCTGAGTAACCCCCTTCCTCACACAAGCCTTTGGTATCTTCCACTGGACACAAAGAAACTGCTTCCACCTGCCTCCCTGAATGGGGAGCAGTGGCCCAGCGGAGCTCTGTGATGACCCAGCATTCCCGGGTTTCCCAGGCAGCCCCAGGTTGACTGTGGAGACTTTTTTTCAGAACAAATTGAAGGTAGACACGCTGACCTGAGAGGCAGCCACTGTGCCCAGAGACCCACGCTACTAAGTTCCAGGCCTGGTTGGAGGAGGGGCGAGGCCTGCAGAATCTCACCAGCATGAGCTGCCCAGTAGGCAGCCAGGGTGGAGCAGGCCAGCAACCGCCTCAGGGGAGGAGGAATTCTTCAAACAGAACCGAATGACAAACAAATCAGGGTGTAGCATGCAAACCAGACAGCTCTGCTGGAGTCATCAGTGAGGACAGGGGCCGGGTTTAGAGGCTAGAGATAGCTCCTCTCCAAAGTCTTCTTAGTGTAGCAGTGAATCTAGGGTTCTTTGAGAAAACTCATCCTCACCTCCATTCTGCAGTTCAAAGCCTTGGACTCCTATCTGATAGACACAGGAACCTTTAAAGGGAACATGGCCCCATACGCAATATTTGGGCTGTAAATAAAGCCAGGACAACAAGCGCCTGGAAGACGCCAAGCCGGGCTTCTACCTGGCAGACTGCATATCATTTCCCGAGCCTCCCTGGCCTGGTGCCCGCCCTCCAGTTAGCTGTCCCTCCCAGCCTGGGCACGGAGGCAGTGACACATTTTAAATTAGACCTGTCCCTTTTCTGTTTGTGAGATGTCAGGCTGCTCACAGGGGACCCATCCTGGCATTTCGCCTGGGGCACAGTGACAACAGCTGCCAGACTCCCAGGGCCCAGGTGGCCAGGTACTGGTGAGGTGGGTCTGGGCCTTGGGAGGTTCAGATCTACTTTAGGGTAGTCCTCAGGCAGGCAGGGGTGGTAGGGAAGACAGAACTTCCAGTACAGAGAAATTCTGAGGGGAGATTTTCTCTTGCCCTGAAAAACGGCATGCCACTAAAGTTTATTTTTCCCTTGTCATCTTTAATTCATTACCTGGTGAAGATGAAAGTGGAGACATATTTCTGAAGGGCTTTTTATTTGTCATTACAGCATGGCAAGTGTGTCGTTTTCTGAGTGCACACATACGATGCCGTGTCATGCTGCAGCCCAGTTCCCAACGTGGCACCTTGGCAGTCCCTGTTCTTGCTCCCTAAGGGCCAGGGACAGGTCTTTTTTGTTTGGAAATGTCAGCGTAGTCTCTTCGGCTTTTCTCCTGTCCCCACTCCTCCAGAAGAGTAGGCCTGGCAGGAAAGCCTGGGCTCTCCAGAGCCTGCCGACTTTCTTGGAAATGTGCCCTAAGTAGTGACAGGCAGAATGCCTGATTTGGCATTTCCCTAGTTTCCAATGGCTGCTTCTGAAGGGGAAAGCCATGCTCTCTGTTACTACAGGAGGAAACAAGGGAAGATGGGAGGGCTAGAGATACAGGCACCTCCAAACCTGCATTTCCTTTCCTTGGAGGCGGGGCAGTCACCCTCCTAGCCAGCATTTACCTCCAGGGGAAATGTCGCTTCCATTTGCTCGCATCCTTTCTCCTCAGATCATGTGTGGCAGTGTTTTCCATTGTGTGATGCATGCACCTTCCTCTCAGGGAGATTTGTGGAGACCAGTTGTTTCTTTCCCTCAGTGGGAATGGTTAGCCCCAGAGCTCTCAGTGCTGTTCCTATAAAACTGTTGGGACATTTACTGAACAATGATCCTGGCTATTTGCAGGCCCTACCCCCTTACTCCCATCTCTCTTCCCCAAAGAAAGCCTCTTTTCTTTCTTTCTCTCATCTTTTGAGTCCATACCCCAGGGGAGCTGTAACTGGGACCCTGGGCCAGAGGTAAATCGATGGGAGTTGATTAATTCAGAGTGAGAGAGTGCAGTGTGTGTGTGAAAGGGGAAAAGACAGAAATAGAGACAAAGATAGACTGAGCGAGAGACAGAGAGATACAGTGTTTGCATGAATCCTGTAATCATGTCCTTATACTTTGGACTATGCTTTACTCTCGACCATTTATACAAATAAAAAACTGGAATAATAGATCAATGATAATAGTACATTAATGAGAATAAATACAAGGGCCATCAAGAAATGTCCTCAGACCAAGAATTGCTAACATATATAAAGCTCACTATGTGTCAGGAACTGTTCTAGGGCCTCTAGGCACACAGTCATATTAAGTAACCTCACCACAGTCCTATGCGGCTAGTGCTATTACCAGTTACCCCTCTTTACCCTGAGGAAACTGGAGGAAGGTCTGAGAGAAGATACAGAGGGAGCCTTCCAAGTGTCTTTTTTTTCTCCTGTGGAGACAAGTCTCGCTATGTTGCTCAGGCTAATCTCAAACTTCTGGGCTCAAGAGAGCCTCCTGCCTTGGCCTCCCAAAGTTCTGGGATTACAGGTGTGAGCCACTGCACACAGCTTTCCAAGTTTCTAAGAAACCTTAGCTGATTAGGATTTTTTGAGACAATTTGGCATAGTGGAGTGGTGACATTTAGGCTGTCTGAGTGACTTGCACTTAACTGAAGTCCTCACTCTTTCAGGGGCCTGGCACTGATTCATCAATGAGAACAGGCTGCCATATTGTGTATGGAGCAGAGAAGGATGAAGTAAAAGCGTAAACAATGATTCTGTGACTCTTATGAAAGGCCTTACACCAAAGTGGAGTGGCCTCAGGAAAAAGGGTTCTGTGGTCAGTGACGAGTAGGAAATCCTTGTTAAACAGACTGAAAGTTTATTCATAGGACTTCTCAGCTTTTAATGTAATAACGTGCTCTGACTCTTCCTAAAGAAAACAGAGAGTAAAGGATTTCCTCAATTTGTTAGACTTCTTGGTGAGGAGGCACTTCCTGGATCCTGAGTCCATGGACTATAGAGCAGTCCTCCCTTATCCATAGTTTTGCTTTTCTGCCATTTCAGATACCCTTGACCAACAATGGTTTGAAAATATTAAATGGAAAATTCCAGAAATAAACAGTTTATAAATTTTAAATTGTGTGCTGCTCTGAGTAGCATAATGGAATCTCACGCTGTCCTGCTCCGTCCTTCCCAGGATGCATATCCAGTGTCTTCACACCATCGATACCACCTGCCTGTTTACCACTTGGGAAGTTTCCTGGTTGTCAGATAGACCGTTGTGGTATTGCAGAGCTTGTGTTCAAGTACCTCTTATCTCACTTAATAACGACCCCAGCACAAGAGTAGTGATGCTGGCGACTTGGATATGCCAAAGAGAAGCCGTAAAGGCCCTCCTTTAAGTGAAAACGTGAAAAGATTCTTGACTTAATAAGGGAAGAAAAAAATAAATCATGTGCTGAGGTTGCTGAGATCTACAGTGAAAATGAATCTTCTGTCTGTAAAAGAAGGAAAAGGCAATTTGTGCTAGTTTTGCTACTTCAAACTGTGAAAGTGATAGACCAAGTATGTGATAAGTGCTTAGTTAAGATGGAAAGGTATTAAATTTGTGGGTGAAAGACACAAATAGAAGCATATTCCGATTAATGGCAATCAGGTTCAGTACTACCCATGGTTTCAGGCATTCACTGGGAGTCTGAGAATGTATAACCTCAGATAAGGGGGGAGCTACTGTACTTTGGGTAACAATGTCTGACCTGATGGATCTTTTCATTTTCAGGGTTACTGTTGGGCTGATTTGGCCTGGAACTTGGGGTACATCTTAAGTTGTCTGACAAGACCTGCATGCTTAGAGAAGGATTTGGAATGAATCATTTGGGAATCACAGATCACAGAAGAACTCCAGCACCTGCTGTGTATAGTGAGCTCTCCTCACACACCTTCATCTAAACCAGTGTACCTAGATGGTGGATCTGAATATCAATAATACCCCAGAAGGAAAATGCCAAACTCCTCTTTTTCTCTGCACAGCAAATGTGTAGGAAAAAACCTATGGATTTCTTTAAATTAGGGATTCCTATGAGTCAAAAACTTCATATATGTTTACATGAAGCTATGTGAACAGCAGCTGTGCTCTACCACCCAGGAGCAACACTATTGGTTGGGGTAGGTAGATAGATTACTGGCCATGAACTTCAAGTTACTCAACCACTTCATTTATGGGGTTGGGGGTGGGCGGTACAAGAAGGTAAGGCCAAAAGGAATCTATTGAGAGCTACATAGCTTCTGGAGTGGCAGGAAGAAAACTTGCAGGGGTGGGAGACCCACCCCAGTAACCAGTCATTGACCATCCTTCAGAAACTTCCTTTGGAATGCTTTCACACCCAATCTATTATTATTGCTTCTCCCAAATTTTCCCCTTCTGACTAAAGTAATTGGACTTCTTGCTTCTATTCTTACTCATCTTCTGGATACATTACTAGATAAATCTTCCTTAAATGTTACTCATTTCTTTCCTCAAAAACTTTGAATGCAAGTTTGAATGTGGCTTCAAACTGTCCGTCCTGCCTTATTTCCATTGTCCTGCTGCATGAGGCCTCTGATCCAGCCACAATTAATCCCTTTTCCAAAATTACACATCCATTGAAAACTCTGGATGTGTTTCCACACAGTCTGCTTTGTTTATGTCAATCTCCAGACTCAAATGTCCTTTTAAGAGTGATGTCAGCAGGAACAGTGGAGTAAGGCCCTATTAATCTGTCTTGTAGAAATTTGGGGTGTTTATTGAACAAAAATCTAAGAACCTCAGTAAGAACAGTGAGCTTTGTAGTGTTTAACTTCCCTTACTCTCATCCTTCTATCCCTAGCTCCACAGTAGCCTTGAAAACCAACAGTTTAGCCAGGTTTAGTGGCTCAGTCTGTAATCCCGCGCTTTGGGAGGCTGAGGTGAGTGGATTGCCTGAGCCCACGGGTTCAAGACCTGCCTGGGAAACTTGGCAAGACTTCGTGTCTACAATAAATCAAAAAATCAGCCAGGCATGGTAGCATGTGCCTGTAATCTCGGCTACTTGGAAGGCTGAGGTGGAAGGATCACTGGAGCCCAGCAGGTCGAGGCTACGGTGGCCGGGAGCAGCCACTGCACTCCAATCTGGGTGACAGAATGAGACTCCAACTCAAAAAAAAACAAAAAAAAAAAAACCAACAGTTTGCAATCTCAGTAAAAAGCAGAAGTTGCAATTACTGGAGGGGATAAAACAGAGTTAGACCTCCTTCAAAGCCCCATTCTCAGACCTATCTAGTGGTTCTTGGGAAGACCCTACTTGCAAGACTTGCCTTTTCTTTACCTGACTAAAAGCTCATCCAGTGAAAATAGCATTTCCCCCCTGGGGCCATATATAAAAAATCAGTAGCAATTGTTTAACATCACAGCTGTCTGAAGCAGTAGATAACAATTAAGGCCAATGACAGGCGAACCAAAATGCTTAAAAGGAAAACCAAGAAAATGAGATGTCAGTGGGGATGTCTAAAAAGCTCTGACATATTCTTTGAAATCTAGAAAGCCTTTGCATAAAAGGCCTGTGCACATGCTCAGGATAGACTTGAAAAGCCTCTAAGTTCCCACCTCTGACTGACCTTGAGACTCTGCCTAAGTAGAAAGCAAAAGCTAAGGAAGAGTTGGCATTCAACTGACTAAGTATTTAAGGTGTGCCCCAAGATGGACACGAACCTCTTGATAAGGACTTGGAACCTTATTGATTCAGGCATTTAAAAATATCTCTGCCCAATCATTAGTTGAACACTAAGCTTACCAAGCAGAGACTTCAAGGTCCACAAAGAACAAAGAGTAGAGGTTTTACAGAAGTGTTTTTAAAAACCACTGTACAAACAAACAACAACAACAAACAGCAATAGCAACAACCCCTAATCTGATTTTCAGAGTTGTTGTGTTATTTTATTTTACATGTCCAGTTTTGACCAAAAAAACTTTGAGTCATGTAGAGAAACAAGAAAGTACAGCTAATATGCAAAGATAAAATCAGTGAACAGAGGGTTTCTATTCTTCCTGAGAAAGCCCACATGTTGAACTCACTGGAAAAAGACTTTAAATCAGCTATTTTAAATATGTTCAAAGAGCTAAAGAAAACCATGTCTATAGAACTAAAGAAATGAGTGTGAATATCAATAAAATAATAATAAAGAATATCAATAAAAAGATATAAATTATGAAACAAAACCAAATAGAAATTCTAAAGATAAAAAATACAATAGCCAAAATGAAAAGTCATTACAGAGGCTGAACAAAAAATTTGAGCATCAGTGAATCAGTGAATTGGAAGATAGGTTAATTGAGATTATTCAATCTGAAGAACAAAAAGGGGAAAAGGAAGAAGAAAAGTGAACAGAGCCTCAGAAAGCTTATAGAACATCATCAAGTATTCAAAAGAAGAGGAAGAAAAACTATCGGAAGAAATAATGGCCAAAACTTCTCAAATCTGATGAAAAACATTCTCCACATTCAAGCAGTTCAATGAATTCCAAGTAGGATAAAGCCAAAAAGATCCAAAACTAGATGTATTATAATTAAACTATTGAAAGTCAAAGATAAAGAGGGAATCTTACAAGAAGAAAGAGAAGCAAATCATCACCTACAAAAGATTCTCTATAAGTTTATCCACTGATTTTTCATCAGAAACCATGGTAGTCAGTAGGCAGTGGAATTACCTATTCAAGGACTGAAAGAAAAAGACTGTTAACCAAAACTTTTATATTCAGCAAAAGTATTCTTCAAAAGACCAAGGAGAAATTATGACATTTCCTAATAAACAACAACTGAGAGGATTTGTCACTAGCCCTACCAAAAATCCTAAACAGTGTCCTTCAGGCTGAATGAAAGGACACTAGACAGTAACTTGATTCCATATAAAAATAAATAAAAAGCACTAGTAGAGGCTATTGCATAGGAAAGTATAAAAGGTAGTCGAAATGTATTTTTGTTTGTAGCTCTTTATTCCCTTCTATTTATTTAAAAGAAAACCACATGAAAATAATTATAAATCATGGGTACATATATATAAAATGTGGTTTGTATGACAATAACAGGACAAAGGAGGAGGAGGAAATAGAGCTATATAGGAACGAAGTTTTTTGTACTACTGAAATCAACTTAGTATCAAATATCTTTTAACATACTTGTTACCAATATAATTTCTATCAAGTTGGTTTTTTTATTGTTTTTTTTTTTTTTTTTGGGTTGGAGTCTCACTCTGGCGCCCAGACTGGAGTGCAGTGGCTGCTCCCGG
>NW_007251345.1:442595-495303 GCF_000164805.1 Carlito syrichta | reverse complement strand
CCTGCGGGCTCAGGCAATCCACTCACCTCAGCCTCCCAAAGGCGCAGGATTACAGGCTGAGCCACCAAGCCCGGCTCCTATCAAGTTTTAACTGGTCCACTCCTAACATTTACTGGTCCCTAGGTGAATGGAAGCCTCAGCCAGATTCAACATGCAGGGCTAAAAGACTTATGTACATCTACATGGGCACCCCAGCCCCCATGCCAATTCTCTGTGAACCCTCCAACATACACACCACACTGAGCATCAGAAGAAATAGGGCTAGAAATTTTTTAAATACAGCAAAATGCATAAACTTACAGATTCAAAATGCAACAAATTCCAAACAGGATAAATGGAAAGAAATTCATGCCAAGACACACCACAGTCAAACTTCTAAAAATTAAAGACAAAGAAAATACCTTAAAAGCTGTGAGAAAGAAACAAAACCTTATCAACAGGGGGAAAATTCAAATAACAGCAGCTTTCTTATCAGAAACCAGGGATGCTGGAAGGAAGTAGCACAACATTTTTCAAGCATTGAAAGAAAAAACAGTGAACTGTCATTTTTGCTGGTGGAGGGTCTTGCCTTGATGTTGATGGCTACTGATTGATCAGGGTGATGGTTGCTGAAGGTTGGGGTTGCTATGGCAATTTCTTAACATAAGGCAAAATGAAGTTGGCCACATCAATGGACTCTTCCTTTCACAAAAGATTTATCCATAGCATGTGATGCTGTTTGATAGCATTTTACTCACAGTAGAACTTCTTTTGAAATTAGAGTCCTCTCAAACCATGCCACCACCATATCAACTAAGTTGATAAAATATTCTAAATACTTTGTTGTCATTTCAACAATGTTCACAGCTTCTTCACCAGAATCACTTTCTTTGCTCATTCATAAGAAGCAACTTCTCATCTGCTGTTCAAGTTTTAGCATGAGATTGTAGCAATTCAGCCACATCTTTAGGCTCCACTTCTAATTCTAGTTGTCTTTCTATTCCTTTTTTTTTTTTTTTTTTTTTTGAGTTGGAATCTCACTCTGTGCCCCCGGCTGGAGTGCAGTGGCATGCTCATGGCCACCCCAGTGTCAACCTGCTGGGCTCAGGCAATTCTTCCACCTCAGCCTTCCAAGTAGCTGGAACTACAAGTGTGCACTACCATGCCCAACTAATTTTTTGAATTATTGTAGAGATGAGGTCTCACCATGTTACCCAGGCAGGTCTCAAACCCACGGACTCAGACAATCCTCTTGCCTCAGCCTCTCATAGTACTGGGATTATAGGCTTGAGCCACTGCACCCAGCCATCTTTCTATTTCTACCACATCTGTGGTTACTTACTCCACTGAAGTCTGGAAACCCTCACAATCATCCATGAGGCTTGGAATCAACTTTACCTTCTTCCAATCTCCTGTTGGTATTGCTATTTTTACCTCCTCCCATGAATCACTAATGTTCACAATAGCATCTAGAACAGTGAATTTTTTTTTAATTGGTATATACATTTTATTTATTTATTTATTTATTTTTAATATTTTTTTATTATGGTTTTGTGGGGTACAGTTAAGGGTTAGGTATACAATTACGTTTCATTCAGGCACCCTGTTGATAAGAGGTGTTTCCCCGTCCCCAGACAGATATTTGCTACTGTTAATCCCATCTCCCTCCCCCCCCCATAGTTTCCCAGTACCGTCAGTCATTTTCTTATAGTATTGCATTGGATGTTCAAGGTCCATTATATGAGTGAGAACATGTGATACTCGGATGAATATTTTTTCAGAAGGTTTTAAACTCACTCTGCAAAGATACCACAGAGGAATCTCTATCTATGGTAGCTATAGCCTTTCAAAATGTATTTCTTAAATAATAAGACTTGAAAGTCAATATTACCCCCATGATCCATGGCCTGTAGAATGGATATTGGCATGAAAATAACATTGATCTTGCACATCTCCATCAGAGCTCTTAGGCGACCACATGCATGGTCAATAAGCTGTAATCTTTACAAAAGATTTTTTTTTTTCCTGAGCAATAGGTCTCTCAACAGTGGGCTGAAACGATTCAGATGTGCTCTCATATAGGCTTTGTCGTTCCATTTATACAGCACAAGCAAAACCTATTTAGCATAATTCTTAAGGGTCCTGTGGTTTTCACAATGGTTAAGGAGAACTGACTTCAACTTCAGGTCACCAGCTACATAAGCCCCTAACAAGAGAGTCCTTTTGAAGCTTTGAAACCAGTCATTAACTTCTCCTCTTCAGCTATGAAAGTCCTAGTTTCTTCCAATAGAAGGCTGTTTTGTCTGCAATGAAAATCTGTTGTTTAGTGTAAACACCTTCAAAGATCTTAGCTCAATCTCCTGGATAGCTTGTTGCAGATTCTCCATCAGCACTTGTTGCTTCACCTTACACTTTATGTTATGACTATGGCTTATTTCCTTCAACTTCATGAACCAACATCTGCTAGCTTCCAACTCTACTTCTGAAACTTCCTCATTTCTCTCAGCCTTCATAGAATTAAAGAGAGCCAGGGCCTTGCTCTGAATTAGGCTTTGGCTTAAAGGAATGTTGTGGCTGACTTGTTCTTCTATCCACAACATTCAAACTTTCTCCACATCAGCAATGAGACTGTTTCCTTCTCTTACCATTGTGTGTTTCCTAGAGTAGCACTTTTAATTTCCTTCAAGAACATTTCTTTTTCATTCACAATCTGGCTAAGTATTTGACACAAGAGGCCTAGCTTTCAGCCTAGCTCAGCTTCTGCCCTTCTCACTAAGCTTAATAATTTCTAAATTTGATTTAAAGTGAGAGATATGCAACTCTTCCTTTCACTTGAACACTAAAAGGCCATTGTAGGGTTATTAACTGGCCTAATTTCAATATTTTTATGTCACAGGGAATAAGGAGGCCTTAGGAGAAGGAGAGAGATGGGGGAACAGTTAATCAGTGGAGCAATCAAAACATACATTTGTGTTCACCATCTTGTATGGGCATAGTTCATGGCACCCCCAAAACAATCACAATAGTAATATCGAAGATCATTAAACATAGATCATAACAGATATAACATTCATGAACAGTTTGAAATAGTGTGAGAATTATAAAAATGTGACATGAAAACACAAAGTGATCACTTATTGGTGTAAAAACAGTGCCGATAGATTTGCTCTAAACAGGGTTGCCACAAAGCTTTGATTTGTAAAAAATGTAATATCTGCAAGCACAATAAAACAAGGTGTGCCTGTATTTACCCAAGAGAAAACAAAGCTACTACCATGCAAAGACTTGTATATGTATGTTAATTGCAGCTTTATTTGTAGTAGTGAAACACTAGAAACTATCTGAAGAGCAAGTAACCAAAATAAGCCCTCCAATAGTTGCTTTGGGGAAAAGCACTACATTTTTCATTTTATAGTCAGGAAAAAGAACGTCTAATCTTTCTAGGCATCTGCACTGAGCATGGTGGGGAAGGTTTGGGAGTGACCCTCTGACAGGGAGCCAGTGGTGTTCCTCTCCACTGGGCTTCTCTTTGCTCCTCAGGAATAGGTGAGCAGAGGCTGGAATGGGAAGTGGGGAGTGGAGCTGGCCTTTCATTTCAACTGTGGTTGGTTTTCTCATGAAGTATGTGAAATCAAACATAAGACGCCACCATGAGGAGTATTGCCCTTTCCAAAACCAACCCATCCAAGCTTTATGAGAAAAGTGTGCTCTTCATATTGACATGAAGAACCTCTTTTTTTTTTTTGCAAAATAAGCACACTGCCCTCACCATGTTAAGGATTCCTCTGCCCCTTCCTGCTCTGGGTTACCTTCCAGAGCCTTTTCAGATTATACAACGAAGAGTGTAATCTGACTTCCCTTCATTGCCCACGTTTCTGTGACCTCACTGAGGATTAGGTAAAGGTCGACGATGGGCCGTGGGGAGCCCTCAGGGAAGTGCAAAGAGAAGTTTCAGTTCACACTGCCACAATTATTGTCTTATAACTCAGGCTGAATCCCAGCACACCACATATCAGCTCTGTGACTTCAGGGAAGATACTTGACTACTCTAAGCCTGTTTCTCCACCAATAAAATAGATTTAATAATTTTGGCCTTTGCTGAGCCCGGTGGCTCAGCCTGAAATCCCAGCATTTTGGGAGGCCGAGGCAAGTAGATTGCCTGAGCCTGCAGGTTCAAGACCAGCCCGGGCAACTTGGTGAGAGCTCATCTCTCCAATAAATCAAAAACATTAGCCAGACATGGTAGTGATTGCCTGTAGTTCCGGCTACTTGGAAGATGGAAGCAGAAGGATCACCTGAGCCCAGCAGGTTAACCCTGGGATGGCAATGAATATGCCACTGTACGCCAGCCTGGGCAACTGAGCGAATCTCCAACTCAAAATAATAATAATAATAATAATGTTGGCCTTGCAGTGTTGTTGAGAGGGTTATAAATAATTTGTATATAACTCCTTCCCCAGGGTCTGGAGCTCATTTAGTGATAGGTTCTATCATTATTATTATTATTACTCTTAGACTGATGTATGTACCATACAAATGTATATATTTACCTTACTAATCAACCTATTAAGTGAATACAAAGCTGCAATCATACTTTTTTTTAATTAACTTGCTGTGCCAGAGAGGTAATAAAAGGAATGAAATCAGCATTTTTTTCTCAATGTGCCTATCATAAATTAAGCAACTATATAAGTGCCTCTTTCCAAGGCTACAAATACTTCTGTCCCAACCCTGGCAGGTGAGCAAGGTCAGATGGAGAGGGGAGCATGTCAATTCTGCACTGTTCTGCCCTTGCGCCCTTCTCAGAGAGGAGCCTGCTCGGGGCATTTGCTCATGAGTTGTGTGATTACAACTCCAACCTTGCAGAACCTTGACATGGAGAAAAGCGTCCTGGGTTTTCATCAGGCACTGCCAGTGGGTCCTTTCCATCTGACATATTAATTCCTGCCTCTTCCTGTAAAGATAATTCATGCTCCTTGGCAGCATTGTGCAATGCACAATGCCGGGTGCCAGGAATCGCCTGCAAACTTCAGCAGGGCTGCATTGTAATGTGCCACTAGATTAATCCAGCCATCTAAAATGCATTTTTAAAAAGCCAAAGGTCCTTCCCATGAATAACCTGGTGAGTATTTGAGCTTCATTATAATTTCCCTCTAATGGAGTTTGGGGAAATGAAATGGGAGTTATTAGCCAGATTTATAAGACTGTCTCCTGAGGAGATAGGGATGAAGAGGGCTGACTTAGCAGACAAGGTGCATTGGTTATCTACCTAGCCAAGGAGAAAGAACCAGTCCACAGTTTGCAAAGACAAAAAATATCCTTACCCAGCGATCACCTTTCCTTTGCTTTCAACAGAGGGCTGTCTGTGCTTTTGGAACCCAAGGAAGCATACATCCCCCAGCGGCCTCCTCTCCACATCCTAGTCTTAGGTTCAAGACCCCACTCTATGAGACCATCGTGCTAGTAGTCCAAGTAGCGTATGTGTGAGAACTCTCCAGTTGGTGTTTGGGAAGTAGAAAACGACTTCTTTCAAGTGCAGACACACCTTCAAGAGAGAAGGCATAGATCTACCACAGAAACAAAGAACTGAGTACCATATATTCTCACTCATAAACGAACCCTGAATGATTACTGTAATACTATAAGAAAAGGATTGTCAGTAGCGGGATGCTACCAGGGGAGGGAGGGGGCACATAACATCAGTAAGGGTACCAGATCTCAAACCAGGCAAAGTGGGGGCCAAAGGGAGGCCCAAACTTTGCCTGTATGACAACCACTTGTATACCTAACCCTGAATTGTATCCAACATCTTTAAAATAGATAGATAGATAGATAGATAGATAGATAGATAGATAGATAGATAATTCGCAGCAACTTGGATGGACTTAGAGTTTATAATACTGAGTGATCTATCACAGAAACAAAGAACTGAGTATCATATGTTCTCACTCATAAGCAGACCTTGAACAATTATCCTTACACTATAAGGAAAGGACTGCCAGTAGTGGGAAACTACCAGGGGAGGCGGCGGGGTGGGATTGGCAGTAATGGGAAACTGCAAGGGGAGGGGGAGCACACCTCATCAACAAGGATGCCTGCATAATGCATATTTGCATTACGAATAACTCTGAATTTGCATAACCCTGAATTGTACCCCACATCTTTAAAATAAAATTTTTTTTAAATAAATAAATATATAAATAAGAGAGGGCATCTAGGAGGAAGCCTATTCCCTCCAAGTGGAACTGAGGGAGAACCTGCTGCCTGGGTTGAAACAGGCCAGGTGAGGCAGGAGCACGGAATCCCCCACAGACACCGGCAAAGGACACCTGCTCGCACACGTGGGGGCTGTTTTCACCTGTGCAGGTACATCAGCTGCCTCTGCACTGCTCTTGGGTGAGGAGGCGCTCAGGGCAAGGATCTAGACCACGAGCAACAATGACATTGTATGCGTGACTTAAACAGCAGAAACTTGTTTCTAGCAGTTCTGGAGGGTAGAAGTCCAAGATCAAGGTTGGATTTCTCCAGAGGCCTCTCTCCTTGGCTTGTTGACAGTGCCTCCTCACCGTGTCTTCACATGGCCTTCCCTCTGGGTGCACAGCCCTGGTGTCTCCTCCTCCTCTTGTGTCATATAGGAGTAGGGCCCACCCGTGACCTCATTTCAACTTAATTACCTCTTTAGAGATCCTATCTCCAAATACAGTCACATTCTGAGGTAATGTGAGGGTTAGGATTTCAACAGGTGAACTTTGGGGGAAGAGCACAATTTAGCCCCAAATAGGAACTTTTAGGCTTTTTGTTACTATAATGCTCAGGTAAAGCCACAATGATTACTGCGTACCAGGTATTTACTGGACTTCACTTACACCCAATTTTCAACACCAACATGTGATGCAGGTAGCATGACTGTTCACATTTTAAAGATGAGGAACTGAGGCACACTGTGGTTCAGCACCTCACCCGGTTAGTGGCAGGATTGCACCCAGACCAACAGCTGCCTGAGCCTGCGCTTCTGAGCACTACATCATTCTGCCTCTTCTCCTGTGTTTGTGACAGAAAAATATGCAAACCACAGAAATAAAGAACTGAATACCGCATGTTCTCACTCATAAGCAGCCCCTGACCATTGGTCACAGTAGCACAAGGGTGGGACCAGCACATGTTGGGCACTGCCAGGGGAGGAAAGGAGGAAGGGAAGGAGAGAGGGCGGAGAGTGGGAGTACATGGCAACACAATGGACACCTAGTCCACTACTGGGGGAGAAAGGGACAGCTAGAAGCCCACAATTCACCTTATGTAAGAAATCCTCACTTGGACCCCCAATTCTAAAATTAAGAAAAGAAAGAAAAATACGCAAACCATAGAAGAGAAAGAAGAAAATAAGACACACCCACAATGCCACTCATCCGGGCTTTATGCACAGATCTGGATTGTGTTATATATTCAGTTCTCCTGCCCTTTCTGCTCCTCCTTCCCACTGACTGGCGTCTCAGAGGCAGCATTGCTGGTGGCAGGGCCAAACGAGGGTTGCAGGGGCTTAAAAGCTGTGCCCACAAAACGTCCAAGGTCATGGAACCACGTGAAGGAGGACACAGTATTGAGTGTAAAAAGCAGATTCCCTGACAATATGCACAGCATGAGCCCAATTTAAAACAAAACAACATAAAAATTATCACCCAAATTCAAATGGTAGATCTCTGGCCCGTGGGATTGAGGACGATTCTCATTTTCCTCCTACATCACCTATATTCATTTCCTATATTTTTCAAACGTGCTATAATGAGCATGCAGACACAATGACCTCTGAGAGCAGAAATGAAAACAATAAATGTCATAAGAGAAAAATTAAACTGCACCGGCCCACAGCTCGGCAGGCCCGAGTCACTGGTTCAGTCTCAGTTCTGGAAGATTTCTCAGTATGGGCTTGGAAAGGAAATAAAAGGCAGCAGACAGTGGCTGTGAGGAAATCTATTGGAAACAACATCCTGAGTGAGAAAGGCACAAAAAAGCCACCTCCCTAAAGGCAGCCCAAAGTGGCCATTCAAATAGTAAAAATGACGCAGGGATTTGGAAACAAAGTCCCAGCTTTTGGTCAGAGCTTCCTTAGCCAGTGAAAATAGTCAGCACGGAAGAGAAAGCCTGGGCTGCCCTGGTCCCAGGGTCCATGATGCCACCTGGGCCGAGGCCCCCAGGGGTGAGGACCCCATTTTTCATCCCAGGTGGAGGGTTAACCCCATGCCCCAGCTGCCCAGTCTAGGGGCTCAATACCAAGCTTTGCCTGCAGGCAGCAAGGTTGCGCTTGGACGAGGACCCAGCACAGGCCTGGGCCGGGCAGGCATGTGTCCCACCTCGGGCCACCTGCTTCCTGCTGGGCTGCATAGCCAGGAGCCAGCAAGGCGGACACAATGGGCAGGACCCACGTCACTTTCTTGGGGGAAGAAAATTACTCTTTGTGGACCGAGAGATCAGAACAGGATATCTATAACCGTTTAAAGTAAAGCCCAGTTTGCAAACCCCCGCCCTCCCCAAGCACTTCCGAAATGTCACGCAACACACCCGGCTCTTTAAATATCCAAACCCAGAATACATGTGCAGGCAGCATTCCCCTCAGCAATGGGGTCCACGCGGCTGCCGGCTGAGTCACAGACGTCAGGACTGGGGCGGGCCTCCCAGATCAACAAGTCCAGGCTGAGAGTGGAGCCATCAGTGTTGAGCCCATGGGATTGAGGACCTCTTCACGCCACTGCCTGGGCCAAGCCGGGGCCACCCTGCTCTCCCGGCGCCCTTAACCACTGTGCCACCCTGCTTAGGTCAATTGGGTCACCTGGCACTTTTAAATGAGACACTGAGCTGGAGAGGTGAAAGGACTTGGCCTGAGTTATGCAACTTGTTCCTGGCAGAGCTGGAGCTGAAACCTGGCGTCCAGCCTCCTCTGGCTCTGCCTAGGGATATAGACGTTTTGCACCTGATGATTCTGTGTTATGGGCTGTGATGGTGGGGGAGGCTCTGATTAAAAGTGTCGAGTGTGCTTTCTTTAGGATCTCTCTGGGTAGGTTCAGACAGGCATTTCTATTAAGGGTTTTGGATTTTTACCAACTTGGACTACATCTATGGTTTGTTTTTTTGTTTTTCATTTTAAAATATTGTTTTGGCCTCTGGTAAAGATGACTTCGACCAAACCTCAAGATGTGAAGCAAGTACAAGCAGAGCTGATCTGGTAGAAGCAAAGCGTCACCCCCCCACAGCCTCCCCCCACCTCCACTCATGTGTCTTGGGACTTAGGGCTCTGAGCAATGGTTTGCAAAGCACTGAACCAGTTAGTATCCTAGAGACTTGCTCATATCTGAGAATCCCTGATTCATCATGACATGAGTCTGAATCGCAGAGGAAGCACCCCCAAGTTCCTGTTGATTCTCCACCTAACTCTGTAGCTTAAGAAGAGACCTGACAGGTATACCAACTTTAAATGCAACCTGGGGTCATCAGTGAAATGTGGAAGCCCAAGTCCAGCATAAACTCTTCATTCTTTCATTCCTTCAACGAAAATTGTGCCCTTACTACATGCCAACCCCAGTGCTAGGCACAGTAGATTATATATAGGAAAGTAATTAATGATCCTTATCCTTACAGAGACTTGTGTTCTACATAAGAACATCTGACATATAAATACAAAGAACATTAGAAACACTTCAGGTACAGTTGTTTTTCAGAGATTCATGAACAAGAGTCACCCTTTCCAGCAGGGGCAATTGTCAAAGTCTTCGTGGAAGAAGTAGCACTTGAACAATAGTATGATTTTGACAGGTGGAGCTAGAGAGGAGGGCACTTTAGAACAAGGAAGTGGCATGTGCAAAGGCCTGAAGGCCCGCCAGTCGCACAGGTTGGGCCTTACACTCCCTAGGAAGCTCATTCAGATAGACACAACGACGTGAGGAGCAACCCTGGAATCAACCATGAAGCAGCTCTGCTGGAAAGCACAGGTGTGTTCAGGAAATCGTGAGCTTGACTAGAAGTGGGATGATCAGGTTGGGACCAGAGCTCCCAGGGTCTGGAAGACCAGGCAGAGGCGCTGTGACTCCACTCTGCACACAATGGACTGCCGCTGATTGTTTTTGAGCAGGTCAGCAACAACAGGGTGATGCTTTGGGAAGCCAGGCCTGGCCATAGTGCAAGAGTGTGATGGTAGGAGAGGGATGGGAGGCCAGGATGTGGTGGAAGTTACAGCTGCAGGGAAAGGGCCCCTGTGGGGGAGGCAGTGGGGCTGGAGAAGAAGGGATAGATGCAAGAGATAAAAATTTCACGGATACCAGCTGGGTTGACTCGAGAGGTGAAGGGAGAGTTGGAAGTCCCAGGAGCCTGGTCTGAGCACCTGGGGATGTGATGGGTGCATTTTGCCCTTTTAGGGAAGAATGCAGGGGTTCCTGAGGCAAGAAGTTTGATTTTAGGCCTGGCAGGTCCGAGACATCGGAAAGAGAGTCAGTTCGAAGTACCAACTAGACCTGAGCAAACCCTTCCCCGTATCCTGCACACACGTGTACCACCAACGTCTCTTGTTGGTGATGGTGAAACGGTCTGACTTGGATGGAGGGTTATCAATTCCGACGATACCCACACTGCATGTCTTCCATCTGACTCTCTTCCCTCCTCCTCTCCTCCCCAGGGAACACGGGGCCCCAATGAGAGAAAGCTGAAAAAGAGATTTCCTTGTGGCAAATATGGGCAACAATTAGAAGAGCAAGGAAGGGGAATTCCCCCCGGCCCCATATTTTCCAGCTGAGCTGTGCCTGTCAGGGTAAACAGCGACGAAAATAATCACAGTTGCTTGCCACTTGGAATATTATTATCTGGAACAGTTGGTGGATATGAACTGTTTTTAAAACAGGCTATCAAAACAAACCCAGGGAGAACATCTGTGGGGCCGCGGGCCACGAGCCGACGAGGAAGGAAACCCACAGCCCAGCAGCCTCTCCGTCAAGTGTCCTTGCAGACGAGGGGACGTCCCAAAGGTCGCCGGGGTGGGGAGGCGTGGCCCGGGGTGGGAGGAGGCAGAAACTGCATGAGGCTGGGCTCTGGCATGGGACCCAGCTCTGAGCAAAACACGTCTAGAAACAACGAGGCTTAGGCCACGCGAGACTTGGAGCCAGCGAGGGGAGGGCTGGGTGGCGGGAGGTTTCCCCCAGTCACTTCAGGGCCTGGGCAAAGCTGGAGTGAAAACATCAGATGTTATTTATAGCTGTAGGTTGAAGTCGTGTTATTTAGCATGATGTTTATAAAAATAAATTGTAGGCAGCTTTCCTCCCCTGCCTCTCCAGCCGTCGGGGGGGGGGAGGTTTTTATGTGCGAGCTTCTCTGCTTTGTTTAACTTATTTTCTTCCTTTGTAAAAAAGAAAAAGTTAACAAATGAGGGCAAGGATAGCAAATGTTTATTATTTAAAAGCTTGAATGAGGCCAGGGCCCAGACACCTGAACTTCCTGGAGGGAAGACCAGGAACCCGGGGTGGGCGCCACTGGGGGAGCCGGTCCCACGAAGGCCCAAGCCCTTCTTTCCTTCTCGTTGACCTGGGGCAGGGAACAGCTTTCAAAACAACATTCTTACAGGGGGTTTTGTTTGTGGTCTTTGTGTGTGGTGAGTTTCTTAAAGCAGAGGAAGGGTTTCCACAGGCAGAATTGCTTCCCTCCCTCTATTCTGCTCGCCTAATCCCCTCAGTAAACCTTATAAATGCTCCAGACTCTGGCTTTTGGTTCTCCCCATTGTGTAGGGTGCTTGTGTAAAAACTAATTGTACCCTATGATCTAAGAATAAGGATGGGTGGGTTCAACGTTTGGGGTGACAGGTTCAGTTAAAAAAAGGTAGTGGAGAATATTTGAAAGCTTTCTGGGCTGCAGATTAAAGTCACAGTCACCAGTCTGTTTTACTGGTAATAATTATATTTTGATTTTAGAAAACAAAAACAACTAATGGCTCATGAGTTTGTGTGCCAACTGCGAACTGGAGGTGTGACAAAAGGGACAGTGGGTAAAAATCTGGCCAGAAGCCTGTCACCCTTGACCTGGGAGCCTGAGACCATCCTCCTCCTCTGCCCTGCCTGTATGGGGCCCGGAAGAGGGAACCTACCAACCTCTCTGAGCTGCGTTTCTCTCTCCCCTTCCAGCAATGAGAAACCATGGCTTTGGGGTTTCCATGGCTCTGCAGGGTGAAGGACTTTCTAGCCAAAGCTGAAGGAATGATGCTGGAGAATAGCAGGAGACAGGGACCCCAGGAGGAGTTCCTTTCTAAGAGGCTTTCACTGTTGGGGACTTTTCTTGCCCAGTCAATGAAAGCCTTCTCTTTCAGGGATCACAGACTCTCCAGATGAGTCGTTGAGAAGGCTGGAGTGATGGTGCCACCTTTAGGAAATGTGGTCAAAGTGGGGGGAGGAGGGGATTTGGGTGACTTTCTAGGGGTGGGGGCAGGGAGCAGAGATCAAGGTGGATGAAAATGCAAAGCCAAAGAGGAGTCCAGGGAGAAGTTATGAGAGCCAGCAATTCTGTTTTGGGGAGAGGAAGTAGTGGGGTAAAGGGTAGTTCTAAGAGGGGCTACTGAGTTACTGGAAGTTGAGGTCTGAAAGGGAAAAGGAAAGGGGCAAGTAAGAAAGAGGCCCCCAGTTCCTCTTCTGGTGCTGAGGAGGATCTTTGCCAGAAAAAGCTCAGGAAATGGTATCAGGAGTTTGATCCTTAAGAAAATCGGGTGCATCCCATGGGATGTGGTCTTGAGCACTCAAACTTCAGAATCCAGATAATTTTCCAACCAGGCTGCTGAGCAAGACCCTACTCTCTTGGTGGAGGAAGGAGAAAGAATTTTGGAGGCCATTTCAGGGAAGCCATGCAACTGGGAAAAATATAGGATAGTGTCTTTATTTCTACCTCTCTTTTGGGAGGTATGGTTATAAGAGTGTTCTATCAATTTTGTAAAAGGTCTAAATTAAATGGAGAATAATAACAAGCAGTAACATGGAAGAATCTCACAGTGTAACACTGAGTGAAAGAAGTAAGACACACATGAGTGCATAGGGTACAATTCTATTTACATGAAGTTCAAGAGCAGAAAAAATGAAAACTAATTCATGGGGATGGAGGTCAGAAGAGTAATACCTTGCAGTAACTTGGAGGACCACAAGGCAGCCTTCTAGGTACTAGAATGTTCCATATTGTGGACTGTGTGGTGGTTGTACAGCATATAATGTGTGAAAAGTCATTGAGGTGTACAGGTAAGAAATACAACCCACCTCAGTTAAAAATATTCTAGAGTGGAGTGGTATATCTCATATAAGTATATGAGCTTCCTCTTGCTGCTGTAACAAATTATCACAAATGAAGTGGCTTAAAACAACTTACAGTTCTGGAGGACAGAAGTCTACCATCAATGTGTCAGCAGGGCTGTGTTCCTTCTGGAGACTTCAGGGGACAACCTGTTTTCTTGCCTTTTTTGACTTCTAAAAAGCAGTCATCCTCTCTCCTTGGCTCATGGCCCTTCCTGGAATCACTCCAGCCTCCTGCATCCATCATCACATGTCCTACTACTGTGACTTTGACCCAGCTGTCTCCCTTTTATAAGGTCCCTTGTGATAATTTTGAACCCAACCAACTAATCCAGAATAGTCTCCCCATCTCAAAATTTTTTATTTAATCTCATATCCTTTTATTTAATAAAAATAGACTGCAAAGTCTCTTTTGCCATGTCAGGTAACATAGTCCTAATCCTGGGATTAGGACACAGACATCTTCAGTGGTCACAATTCAGCCTATCACAATAAGGTTGCATGAAGGTCATTCTTCCTATAAGCAGGATGCCTGCTCCAGACCAAATCAGAGCAACAAATGCACTAAGAGAATTAGTGGTAGCCCCCACTGGAACACACCCAACATCTTCATTGTTTTATGTAATAACAGAGGTTCTTAAACTAGATCCAGCATCCCCAGTGGCTTCTTAGATAGAATTCAGGGAATTTGTAAACTTAAATGGGAAAAATATCTGTCTTTATTTTCTCTATACTTAGCATCTTTTAAAATAATAAAGGTAGACAATAACTCACATTAATATTGGCAGTACCTGCAATGCTATCACAAATAGAAATCGCAGATATTTTCACACCAAGTTATAGTTGTTGCATCTATGTAAAAGTATCACATATTTATCACTACTTCAAAAGCACAGTGATTATTAAACTTTGCTATTAATAGTGGATTAATAAAAAGATATGTATATAACATTATAATGACTTTATATTTTAATAACTGTCTTTTCGTACATATTTTATTTTATCCACTTAAAAACATTCTTGAGAAGGAGTCTGTAGACTTCACCAAACTAACAAAATGCTGCATAATGTACACACATATATTCACAAAGCAGATTAAAAATCCCTGAAGTACAAGTTTTCATTTTGCTCCTGCAAGTTTTTTGTTTTTGCTTTTTGAATCAGAGTTGCACAGGCAGGAGTGCAGTGGCATGATCATGGCTCACCTCAGCTTCAACCTCCTGGGCTCAGGCAATCCTTCTGCCTCAGTCTCCCAAGTAGTTGGGACTAACAGCACATGCCACCATGCCTGGCAATTTTTTTTTTAAGACTGAGTTTTGGTATGTCACCCAGGCTGGTCTTGAACTCTTGGGCGCAAGCATTCCTCCTACCTTGGCCTCCCAAAGTGCTGAGATCTTTGTGTGAGCCATCGTGCCCAGTCTCCTGTAAGTTTTGATGCAGACTGGCTGGCCTTCCTGGACTGAAGTAACCCCATCTGGAACATGTGGCCACCAAGTGATCCCAGTGGGGCTCACGGGTGTTGGCTCCTTACCAGGTCCTGGCATCCAAAGCAGACTCTTCCCCGAGCCTCTCTGGAGGATGGATGATTTCTCCTTCAGGCCACAACCTTGGGGCAGAGGCTTCTTGCTTCTTCATGGAATGATTTATATGACACCTGTCCAATGTAGTGAGTGCTTATAATTTTATGTTGCCTTGGCATCCATTTTAAATATAAGTTGGATTTTCTTATGCTAGAAGCAGAGCTTTGTCACCCTTATTCTACAGTTCTGCATCAACACTCCCCTTCCCAGTTCCTCAACGTGGTCGATTCAGACATCTGCCTTATACAACTGCCTCCTGGTGACTATTTCCCCGTAGGACAGCTAGATCCAGCCTACTTGACTGGCCCCCCTGATCCCCACACTCCATGTGGCCTGTGCAGATAGGCCACAGTGACCACCTCTCAGTCATAGCATGACCTCCTGTAACTCGTGTCTGCTTGCTTTAAAATCACCTGTGGGAAACTTATTTGGATAATGCCCTGGACCCAATAAAGGCATTGGTCCATAGGTCACTTTCTCTCTCTCCCCCAATATATATATATATATCACCATGCACTCCTTGACGTATGTGTGTATGTGTTTGTGTGTAGTGTGTGTGGCCTTTGAGCATGTTATAATAAAATCCATATCTGTGAATAATAAAATCCTTATTTCCATCTTGCATCCCTCCTAAACCCTGGGGAAGTACACTCCATCTTAAAGATCTTAAATTGAAACACCCAATTAGCCAGGTGCAATGGTTCACGCTTGTTATCGCAGTACATTGGGAAGCCAGGGAAGGAGGATTGCTGGAGCCCAGGAGTTCGAAATCAGTCTGAGAAGCATAGCAAGACCTCATCTCTATCATCTCTACAAAAAAAAAAAGCCAGGCATGGTGATGTGTTCCTAACTAGCAATTAGGCAACAAAGCTACTTTCCCAAGTTTCTTCAAGGTGCAAGTCTGAAAGGATGGCTGATAGGCACACAGCCTGGTTTCTTGACCAACATGTTAATTTCTTCACTCTTCTAAGCTAATTCTAATTCTGCCTTTATATATCCTACAGACCAAGCTAGAACCTCTTGATTTTTTCTCCTTGATCTTGAAGGAAGCAATATTCACATGCTGCTACTGCTCTGTGATTATTGCTGATTTTCTCTGGGTCTTACTGGTAAATTCAGTTGGGATACCCTGGCACTGTGAGAGCTTATACACCCTCACTTCCCAACCACATCTCCTTGAGCTGGCTGCCTTCTCCCTGGGTCCACAACTTTGTGTGTTTGCTCATGTCTTAGAGTTTCCTGACTAACTTGCCACTGGTCCATCGTTGACTTTGTTCTTGGCTTTCCCAGAACTCTTTCAGTGACTCAGATGTTCTCTTCCATTCCTAGGTCATCTATAATCTCCCTTTCCAACTTTCTGTCCATTATACCTGGTTGGCATCCCTCTACCCAAGCTTTCTGCCCCATACTTCTCCCTTTGATGCCAAGATGCTCTTCCATTAGAGTCGATGGTTGCCATGGTTTGAATGTGTCCTGCCAAAATCATGTATTGGAAACGTAATCCTCAATATAAAAATGTTGAGAGGTGGGGCCTAAAGAGAGGGACCCACCCTCACAGATGAATTAATGTCCTTATCATGAGAGTAGATTCATTAGTTCCCTGTCTCACACTCTCACTCTCTTGCCTTCCACCAGCAGCAAGAAAGCCCTCTCCAGATGCTGGCATCTTGATATAGGACTTCCCAACCTCCAAGACTGTGAGAAATTTTTTTTTTCTTTATAAATTACATTGTCTCCATATTCTGTCATAACAACGTAAACTGAGCTAAGAAAGAAGACTGGTACAAACAAGTGGGTCTGTTGCTATAACAAATATCTAAAAATGTGGAAGTGGCTTTGGAACTGGGTAATGGGTAGAGGCTGGGTCAGTTTTAAAGAATGCTAGAAAAAGCCTCTATTGCTGTAAACAGAGCATTATGGGCAGTTCTAGTGAGGGCTCAGAAGAAGAGGAGAGTTTAAGGAGAGTCTGAAATTTCTCAGAGATTATTTAAGTGGTCATGACAAGAATGCTGGTGGAAACATGGACAGTAAAGAGTACTCTGATGAGGTCTCAGATGGAAATGAGGAATAAGGTCCTAGAAAATAGGGGAAAGGCCATCCTTGTTATAAAGTGGCAAATAACTTGTCTGAATTGCCTCAAGCCTAATGGCTTTATGGAAGCAGAACTTAAGAACAATGAACTAGGAATCTGGTGGAAGAAATATCTAAGCAGCAAAGCATTTGGAGTGCTGTGTGACTTCTCCTAGGCACATATAGTAAAATTCAAGAGGAGAGAAATGATATGAAGATGGAATTTATCATTGAAGGGGAAGCAGAATAGAAAAATTTGGAAAACTCTCAGCCTTGCCATATAAGGAATAAAAAGGCGTGTCTGGGAGAGAATACTAAGAGACTAAGAGTGTGCCCAAGCCACTGTTTGCTGAAGAGATTGACAGGGTTAGAATGAGTCCAGGTGCTATTCATCACAACAATGGGAGAATGAGTCTGAACACATCAGAGATCTCTGAGGCAAGCTAGGACCTGAAGGCAAGGTTTCCAGAGAGGCCCCCCTAAACCCGGCTCTGCACCTCCTCAAGGGTCTGCTCCCTGCATGCCAGCGCAGTGCTCCTTGACTGCTCAGGCATGACTCAAGTCAACCCAGGTGTGGCTCGGGCCACTGCTCTGGAGGTTACAAGCAGTAGAACTTGGCAGCATCCACGTGAATTAATCTTCAGGTACGCAGAGTTCAAGAGTTGCAGGTCCATGGCAGCCTTTGTTTGGATTCAAAGGATGCCTTGGACAGCCTTAGGCCCAGACCAAGAATTGCCAAGGGGAGGAGCCTCCACAGAGAGCCCCTACTAGGGTAATGCCCAGCAGACTGTGGGATAGGGGATGCCATAGAGCTACCAGTGTGCAACTCTAGCCTGAGAGAGCTTCAGGCGCAAGACTCAACCCCTGAGGACTGCCTCATGGGTTGAGCCCAACAGAACTTCAGGGGTGGGGCTGCCCAAGGCCCACCCTTGGACCCTTGGATCCTTGGGGATCCAAACCCCAAGATTACTCTCCAGCCTTGAAGTTTGTTGTTGTTTGACCTGTTGGATTTTAGACTCACATGGAACCAGTTGCCCCTTTCTTCTAGTCCATTTCTCCACTTTGGAATCAAAATGTCTATCCTGCGCCTGTCCCACCATTGTACTTTGTATAATTGCTTGATTTCATAGGCCCATGACTGGAAGGAATTTGCCTCAGGATGAATCGTGCCCCACCTTGCAACATTTTTATATCAGGGATTAAGTTTCCAATACATGCTTTTGGGGGGACACATTCAAACCATGGCAGCCATCGGCTCCAATGGAAGAGCATCTTGGATTCAAAGGGAGAGGTGTGGGATAGAAGGCTTGGGTAGAGGGATGCCATCCAGGTGTAATGGGCAGAAAGATGGAAGGGGAAGGCATAGAAGACCTAGGACTGGAAGAGAAGGTCTGCGTCCTGGAAGATTCTCACCCAAATCTGATTTAGATGAGACTCTGGACTTTGGACTTTTGAGTTGGTGCTGGAATGAGTTAAGACTTCAGGGTTGTTGAGATGGAAATAATGTATTTTGCATGTGACAAAAACACAAATTTTGAGGGCCAAAGGTGGAATGTTATAGTTTGAATGTGTCTCCCAAAAAGCATGTGTTGGAAATTTCTAGTGTAACAGTGTTAGAGGTAGGGCCTAATGAAAGGTCATTAGGTCATGATAGCTCTGCCCTCATGAATAAATTAATGTCATTATTTCAGGAACTGGTTCATTAGCTCAGGAGTGGATTCATTATAAAAGGGTGAGTTCAGTTCCCTCTCTCTCTCATCCTTTCTTACTCTTTCATCTTCCACCATGGGATGATACAGCAAGGAGGCTGCACCAGCTGTTGGCACCTTGATTTTGGACTTCCAGTTTCCAGAATAGTGAAAAATAAGTTTCTTTTTTTTTTTATGTCACCCAAGCGGAATGCTGTGGCTCATGTCTGTAATCTCAGCAATTTGTGAGGCTGATTCAGGAGGATTGCTTGAGCCCAGGAGTTTGAGACCAGCTTAGGCAATACCTCATCTCTTTAAAAAAAATTACCTTGAGTGGTGGTACACACCTCTAGTCCAGGTTACCAGCTACTCAGGAGGCTGAGGCAGAAAGATCACCTGAGTCTAGGAAGTCAAGGCTGCAGTGAGCCATGATCATGCCACTGCATTCCAGTCTGGGCAGTAGAGTGAGACCCAAACTCAAAAAAGAAAAAAAAAGTCCCCCAGTCTTTAGTATTATGCTAGAGCTGCACAAAACAGACTAAGACAGTGTCCTCACCTCATCTGGACATGGCTACCCATTGTTTGATGGGAGGGTATGGAAACTCCATCAGGACCATCACAGCCCTTGTGCCGTTGTTCTCATCTCTGAAGTCTCCTTCCAGGTTTTCCTCTTCTGTGGAGTACTGAGGTCCTTCAGAAAAAGGAATGCTTTTCTCACTCACAACTGTTGGCCCCAGGATCCCTGTGTTTTGGGCCATTCTGCTTTATCCAACTACCATCCTCTCCCTTTCTTCCGCCATGAGGACACGGCACACAGTGCTCCACGGTGAGCATGCAAAAGTTGGTGCAGCCGACCCAATCCTTCTCTGTGACCTTGGCTGCCACAGTCACCCAGGCTAAGGAAGTACAAAGGACCCTTGGATGGAAGCCGGATGGCAAGCTGTCCCACACCAGGTGGGACCGGGCATTGCCCACTTCCTCTTCAGGAGTTCCCTGAGCACCCACTCCTCTGAGACCTCACTGGTGGCATCTCCTTGGCTCTCCCTCCAGGTGCCAGTCACCTGTGGTTCATCAGGGTGCCTGCTGCTCACCAACTTTATTGTCTCCAAACCAGCAGAAAATCCCCAATGTCAAACAACTGGGCCAGCACCTGCAGATGAAAGTGCTCCAGTAGCAGGGCACCACTTGCATTTTTCATCTGTCCCCGTGGCCCACCTGTGGCATACTTGGACAATGCATTTGCCAGCACACTTGAAAATCCCCAGGTCGCAAACCAGTGGTGTTCCTTTCCTTTCCTCGCACGAGGCTCCATGTGACTTCCCCACCTGGATGGTTTCCATGACTTTGTTGTGCTTTTCTACACTTCTTAATTGTGTGAAGTAAAACCAGAGGTGGGACATGAACACATGCCAGGCCTGCAGGGCCTTGGGGTAGGCTTCGGGGGGCTGTGGATGTGCACACTTTTGCAGAACGGACAAGACCAACTCTCGAGAAGTGGAAAAGGAGTGAGCTGGTCTCCTAAGGCTGCCCTGAGGGGTGCCACACACTGGAAGGCTTAAAACCACACATACTGTCTCACCCTCTTGGAGGCCACAAGTCTGAAATCAAGATGTGGGCAGGGATGATACCTCCTTGGAGCTTTTTGGGAGACTCTATTCTCTGACTCTCTCCTGGCTTCTGGTGGTTGTCACAATCCTTGGTGTCTCTTGGCTTGTCACAGCGTCACCCTGATTCCTCCCTCTGCCCTCATGCAGAATTCTCCCTGTGCGTCTCTGTGTTCAAATTTCCCTCTTCATGTAAGGATACCAGTCATTTGAATCTAGGGCCCACCATGATCCAGTATAACCTCAACTTGACTGCATCTGCAAAGCCCCTATTTCTAAATAAGGCCACATTCATAGATTTCAGTGAAATTAGGGGGAGCTCTATTCAACCTAGCATAGTTGACAAGAGAAAGAGAGGAATAGAAAGAGAGAGAGAAGATGAGTGGCGAAGGGTGAGGAGACAGGCAGAAAAAAATGACACCTAGATGACAGAAAAACACAGGACAAAGGGGAGAAAACAGGGGCAGAAAAAGTGGAGAAGAAAGGAGGAAGAAAAAAATCACTGCATCTGCAAAACACCCTATTTCTAAGTAAGGTCACATTCATAGATTTCAGTGAAATTGTGGGGAGCACTATTCTACCAAGTATAGTTGAGAAGAGAAAGAGAGGAATGGAAAAAGAGAAAAAGAGAGAGAGAAATGAGTACAATGTGCACAGATGGGGTGGTGGGTACTCTTAAAGTCCAGACCAAAAACTCTTTGTATCCCCCAAAGCTATTGAAATTTTACACCCTGGCCTGGGCTATGAAGCTAGCTTTGGAAATTGAGCATGGGTGAGGCCCTCAGGGAGATGCACATCCCTTCCCTTGCCCCAGTCTGGCCCCAGACCTCTACCCTCCACACTACCAGCCCCCAGCACCCAGAATTATCTCTCTCCAAACCCATGCTGAGGAGCAGAAGGGACATGTGGTCATAGTGGCGAGGACTTTCCTGTCTCCCTGTGCCATTCATCCCAGCTGGCTCTGCGCCCACTCCTCCCTGCTGCAGACCCCTGACTCTCCCCTCACCAAGCTCCCCACCCGCTCTGTGCCTGGCCCTAGGGCGACGGTTTCTCCCATCCCTGCTTCCTTCCAGGCCACCCTTTCCTTGCTCCTGGACATTTCCTGTCTCAAGGGCTCTACTGGCCCATCCCCTGAGTTTACAATGCCCAGCAGCCCTGCAGGATGGGCTTGGTCCTGCTGTCCCTCCAGAACCCCCCATTCATGATGAAGAGCGAACTTCCTTTCCATGGACCTGCCACTCCCACATTCAGCACCTCGTCAAGGGCCCCAGGTTCCTCTGCCACTCCAGAGGAGCTCCTCTCCTTCCCCACCCCACCCTCAAGCACCTGGGGTGTCTCTCCAGCTCCACTGCTCCTCGATTAGTCCTAGATTCCCACAGTCTCCTCTCAACCACCCCCTTCCAGGCCCTCCCCAAAAAACCATACCCGGGATGAGAGCTTGAAGATTCATGTCTCATTATTTCATTCTTATCAACCAACTCTTATTCATCTTAGGACTTTAAAAAGGTTTTTTAAGGCTTCTGTTTGCCAACAGGTCTTTCTCAATCTGGTTCCAGCCTACTTCTTAAAGCCTTGAGTCCTATACCCCTCCACAGGTCACTCCTTGCATGCATCCCACACACTTGCATGCACACACATATACACCATGCTGTAGCCATGCCCATCTCTCCATTCACATGTGCAATCCCTTCCAGAGTGGCAGTATTTGCACTTGGGATCCAACACTGGCACATGTTACCATTTCTTTTTTTTTTTTTTTGAGTTGGAGTCTCACTCTGTCACCCAGACTGGAATGCAGTGGCTGCTCCCGGCCACCGCAGCCTTGACCTGCTGGGCTCCGGCGATCCTTCTGCCTCAGCCTTCCAAGTAGCTGGAACTACAGGCGCGCGCTACCATGCCTGGCTAAACCATTTCTTTCTTTTTTTTTTTTTTGAGTTGGAGTCTCACTCTGTCGCCCACACTGGAGTGCAGTGGCCGCGCAGCCTCGAACTGCTGGGCTCCGGCGATCCTTCCGCCTCAGCCTTCCATGTAGCCGGAATTACAGGCATGCGCTACCACGCCCGGCTGATTTTTTTATTTATTGTAGAGATGAGGTCTCGCTGCCCAGGTGGGTCTCGAACCCATGAGCTCAGGCAATCCACTCACCTCAGCCTCCCAAAGGTGCGGGATTACAGGCTGAGCCACCGAGCCCGACATCATTTCTTAATCATACTACATATACCGTGTATTATTATTATTCTATTATTCTGTGTGTTGGGAGTATTATTATCTTCTATTATTCTGTGTGTTGGGAGTATCTCCCTCCGTTTCAGCCTAACATAGGGCTACCTTTTCTTCAAGACTCAGCACAATGCCTCCTCCATGAACTCTGCCTCCCAGGCAGAGTGAGCACCCTGAGGTAGCACCCTACTACATTCCCACCATGTGAGGAAATGACAGTTCCCGCAGTGGGAGCCATGCTTCTCTAATCGCCTGTGTCCACGGCTGGTGCAAGGGCCCAGTGCGTTTGTTGCATGAGGGAATGAGCAAAGGTCCTCGCAGCATCCTGGTGTGAGATAAATGTCTGGACATAGAAGGTTTTCCCCTATACCTGGTTTCTTTCTTTCTCCCTCCCTCAGGGAGCAGCCTCTGGCCAAGGCTGCACTCCGATGTATATGCGCATATTCCCAATAATGAGTTATGGGATGCAGGTGACCCTTACTGGGATGCAGGTAAACAAGCAACCTAAAGAGAATGTAGTAATCACTCTTAATCAAGGTGATTATAAACACTGTATAGGAGTCTGAATAATTAACTTCCCTGATTATAAAACTGTTGGCTGTACTGTCCCGAGGAGTGGATTCTTCACCGACCTGTCACCATGGGTGCCTCTCCTGTTAAGTTTAATAGACCAGAGTCTCTCTCTGCTGGATCTCTGGGTGGCTTCTTTGGAATATGTAAAGAACCTGGCATGCAAGCCCTCTCAGATTTGGGGCTACCATATTACATCTGGGCACTCTCAAGGCAGGTCTGTCTGCTCCAGGAAGCCCCCGCCTCCAGAGTCACCAGGGGTGCAGGGCCAGAGGTAACAGCCAGTGTCCGTTGCAGCTGGGAGGCGTCTCCAGGAAAGCAGGACCTACTGTGTCGCCTATGGTTGCTGCTGAAACTTGCAACTCAACTGTTACATAACACGGGAAACCCAGCTTCTCTCAAAATGTCCCTCCCACATGACTTGAGAAACAGAAAAAAGGCCAAAGTTAGGGAGAGATTCACCTAAGGAGGCCCCCACTAAACAGCCCCTGCCCTGCCATCCAAGGCCTCGCCCACCATTCCCCAGGCTGCCTCTCGTGGGAGTGGCTCACTCCCAGTGGGTAACAGGCCTTCCTGGGGTGGGGGGACAAAGACTCAGAGCACAGGACGTTCTCGCTTCAGGCCAGGAGGTTTGCACACTCTCCCTTCTTCCCTCTTGGAATGAACATTTGCAGTTCAGGGACTTCTGCAAAAATTGAACACGCAAGGCTAGGAGCAATTCTATTTCTCGAGGATTCTAGCTTGGCTTAGAGGGGATTTCCCCCCGCTCCTAGTTAAATGAACAAAGTATTTGGGAAATTACCTCACAGAGTCATGCCACCAACACCAAATTAGAGCCATCTGTACAGATGAAACAGTTAGGAGCTTTTGTGTCACCGCAGGCCGAGATGTGTAGCCCATTCATTGTGAGAGGGGGCACTTTATTCCTGCGTTTCTTTTTTTTTTTTTCCTAACACAGAAGAAGCCTCAGTCAGCCTAGGAAACAGGAAGGAACCCGTTGTTTTAAATAGCAGACGGCAGAGAATTGACTCATTATGGTCTGCTGGCTGCCAGAGTGTCAGCCAGAAGGCAGCCCGCCCAGCCCCCACGTTCCCAAGGCAGGGGTCAAGGGGCATAGCCAGGATTTTCTCAGAGTCTGGAAGAATCCAGTACAAGCCCCTCTCAAAGAGAATTGGTGAAGCCCTAGGTTTCTGTCTTACCACTGTTAGAGACCTTACCACACTGTTTAAAAAAAAAAAAAGCAAGACAAAAGACAAAAAAAAAAACTACAAGAATACCTGGAAGTCAGACAACATCCTGTGTTTCCCTTTCCTACCCTGAATTATTTCAAGTAAGACAAACATGGTTTCAAGCCTCTTTTCTTATCTTGGCAATGGCCTATTTTCACTTTTCTGGGTCCTAAAGCAGTTGGTCCAGGGGTGTGAGGGACAGAAAGGGGTGGCATCTTCCAGGACAGAGGGCCCCCACACAAAGGTAATTTCATGCAGGGAAAAGGTGGCCCCGCAGGGCTGCTGGGCCCAGGAGCCCAAGACTTAATCAGTCTCAAATCCATCATTGTGACAGCCAAGCACACAAATTAGTCCTGCCCAAGCTGTCTCGACCTCTGAATTTAATTTTTTGAAAGGGCTTTGTATGGTTTCTGATGTTCAGATTGGAATCCAGGTGTCCGATGGACCTCAAGGGAGGTGGGAGGGTAAGGCCCTCATGTACTGCCTCTCACATCGCCCTCCAGTGTCCTGTGTCTTCTTTGTCAGAGCACACCCAGGCTGTTTAATTTCCAACAGATGGTCCTGGGGGCCTTGAAACTGACCTGCACACATCTCCTTCCAAGCCTCTCCGACTGTGAGCACCCCAGGCCTGTGCTGCTGTGTCGTCCACACCATACCTTCCCTGCACCTTGCAGACAACCGCTGATCTCCAAGGGAGGGCCCTGAGCACCGTAGCCCCCACCAAGTGACCATCTCCATAGTGCATGCAAGTCATTTGGGCTCACAGTTGACCTGAAGCTGATGGCGACTCCAGTCACCCACAAGAGTGATCCAAACATCTTCTTTGGAGAATTAATATTACTCCAAGTGTTAGTATAACCCTGACATTTATGGCAGCAGAATATGTGGCATCTTCAAGTGGAAACCTTGCCCTGCCATTGCGCCGCCATTGCCCCTTTCTAGAATCACACCAAACATTCAGGAATCTCAGGAGACTGAGGAGGTGACCCTGGAAACTGGGGATGGGGAGAGTCTTCCACTGTTCCATTTTTTTCAAAGCCATGTTGTATGCCTACAGGTGTCAGTATAAGCCAAAGAATGTGTCTTTTCATTGATTAAAAAGTTAGAGTAACCATGTAATTTATTGCCTAAATCTGAACAATGCTGAGAGTAAGAAGGAGAGCTATTAATAATTATATCAGAACAACAGATATAGACGGTGACTGTCCCTGGCAAACTGGGATACATGGTCATGCTATGAGCTGTGAACTCTAAATTGATGCGGGTTCCAGGGTTGGTCATCCATTTGGCTTACTTATAATACCCAAATGACCCTAGGTCCACAGGGTAGAGGGGGTTGAGGAGGGTGGGGAAGGTGGTTGTCGGCAACTGTGCCTGTCTGAAGGCCACCTGGGGACGCAGAGGGTGGGGAGAGAGGGGATCAAGTCATCTCAGAAAAAACTGGCTCTGCTACAGACTTGAGGAAATCCAGGCTCTTTTCCTTGTCTGAGCTGCTAGCTGGTCTCAGCAAAGAAATCGTTCTCTCCAGCTACAAAGACAGCAAAGATTTAAGTCTTGAGGTTGAAATTCCAGGCCCACCATCTTCCCACGGGTGTCTGTGGGTCCATCAGCAGATAGGACTTTGGGTTTGCAACATGTACTCATCTTTGGCTTCCCATCAAAAGGTCCGAACAGAAGGTATTTTTCTTCATCCTTTCTCACAGTGACAGATTCACTGCTCTAGATCATTTCCCCACCCTAGCGAGGCAAGACGATCCGAAGCCATCTCCTTCTAGGCCCTAGTCATTTAACCCAATTGGAAAGCAGTTTTTTAAAATACAATTTCCTCTGTTTCTAGAAGCAAAACAATCTGAAGTAATCTGTTTTAATGTTTGTCTCCTCAGGCCCCAAAGAATTAAGAAAAGTTTATTTGATGGAAATGCCTATGATCATTTTTAAATGGTTGTCCCCATCTAGGACAAAAACATTTCACTGGCCTACAAAAATAGTATCCTTACTGTATCCTTAAACTGTAAATAAAAACTATATTAGGATTAAATAGAAACAATCCAAAGTGGTTACAAAGATAACATTATTCTTCTAGGAAGTTTAGATAAAGAATTCAAAAGAACTCTTTTATATAGCACTTATACCACTTGAAACAGAAAAAATTCTCTATGCAACCATAAAAAGGACAAAACAAATATATATTTTGAATTCTTATATAAAATTGGCTGAATAATAGATTAGAACATAAAATAAGTTTTTCTTTGGAGTTCGTTCTCTCATTCTTGCTCTTTCACTTTCCTTGGGTGGTTATTGTTAGTGGCCTCACTTTTTACCAGACTGTATCTCCCAAAAGGCAAGGATTTTGTTTTATTCATATTTTTTCTTCCAGAAAGTGCTCAATAAATATTTGATAAATATGTAAAGAAAAGTCATACCAAGCATCAAATTATAACAATAGATATAAATGGTTTAAATTTCTCCAAAGCCTCAAAAATAAGAAACAACTTTACCAAAAAGAATTGGCAATATGAATACAGCAGAAGTAGAATTTAAAACAAATCATTAAAAACAAAATTAACCCTTTTACATTGTCAAAGATAAAATCAACTGGGTTTGCCAGAGAATTATTTATTTTGTAGGTTTTCATTTGTTTGGTTGTTTGTTTAGAAGTGTACCAAAAAGCCATTTTGAGATTTATTTATTCAATCAATTGTTTTGTGAGTAAAACAATCTAAAATATTTATTTGTCAAATATGGTAGCATATTACATGAACTAAGAAATCTAGACTTACATAAAGAATTGACATAAAAACAATTACCATGGAATATTTTAAGGATCTATGATGTACTAATAGCAGATAAAGTAAGTCAAAAGATAAAAGAGTTGAACAGTAATAATAGCGAATTACATTAAGTTTTGCTTTAGACTAACATATAAAAAGTTACAAAAAATTCTCACCCTAACCACCAAAAGAATCTGGATAATAACCTTTAAGAAATAGTTTTTCTGAAGTCAAAAGAGAACTGAGGATGCAAAGTAACCTAAATGAATTCAACTCCCAAATGTGACAAGTTTTTTGTAGGAGATAAGTAAGATACCTACAGCTGCTCTTATCCCTGGTCTTTGCTAAAGTGTCAGAAGGAAGAAGACTTACTCTTTCATAGTTGAAGATAAGGAGAACCAAATGAAATTCTTAAAAAAATTTAACAACTATCTATGGACTGGCATGAAAGATTAGAATTCCAAGGAGTCCCAGGCACAGAGTTAGGCTGTTCCCATCCACCAGTGCTTTCCACAGATCTCACTGATTCTCTGGAGCAATATGCCAAAGACTGAGAGGCAAAGCAGAAGAGCTAGGAGAGAGACTGCTTGACATGTGTGGGTCTTCCGCCAAGTTCAAGGCAGCCAACCTATGAAAGTACAGGTGCATAGTAGGAAAGTTGAGAAAAATAAATATGAGGCACTCTGAACATTGAGGTACCAACATATGAAGGCACAGAAGAACAGTTGAGAGAAATTGCTTCAGAAATTCCAGGCAGATAGAGATCTTGTTAGGCATAAAAAGCTTGGGGCAAGACCAGAAAGTGGAGAGAACTTTCACAACTCAAAACGCTGGTAGTCAGGTTCCAAAGCAGAGAGATTTCCTATGGTTCAGAAGGCTGGCGGCTCAGCTGTAAAAAACAAAGGATTCTCTGGAATCTTACCAATACTCAGACTGCCAAGGCCCAGAGAAAGGTAAGTCCTGATTATACTCTCCAAACATTTGCACTGGTCAACCACATCAAAATAAAGTTGCAATAAAATCCAGACCACACAAATCTTAACTCAGTCTTTCACTCTGGTACTCCTTTCTAGACATAAACATTATTTCCTTCAGTCTCTATTATTATTTTATACAAAATGAGCGTCATCAATAAAAAATCACAAGACACATGCAATATGACAAAAATGTAGTTTAGTATCAAAAGTAGAAATAGTTGATAGAAGTGGACAGATTATCTCTGATCCAGATTTTGGAATTATCCAGCAAAGATTTTAAAATAACTATGGTAGGAATGCAATGGGTTCTAGTAGGAAGCTGGAAAACATGGATGAAGAGTCAGGGAATTTCTAGAGACATGGAAAATATAAGCAAATCAAATGAAAATGTTAGAAATAAAAAAATACAATATTAGAAATATTGGACTTAATTGATAGGCTTAATGGTAGACCAGACTCAGCAAAGAAAATAATCAGTAAACTTACAGACATGTCAATAGAAATTTTACAAACCAAAACAAAGAAAAAAAACAAGTGAAAACAACAGAACAAAGAACTTGAGATCTGTAAGACATTATCAAATAGCAAACAGTTTAGTGTATGTGTAATTAGATTCCCGGGAGAGGACAGAAAGAAGTGGGAAGAAATATATTTGAAGACACAATGGCCAATATTCCTTTCAAATCAATTCAAGAAACTCAGCAAATCCTAAGCAAGAAGAGTTAAAAGAAAACCACACCTGGGCACATCATCATCCAACTACCGAAAATCAAATATAAAGAGCAAATCTTAAGAGCAACCAGAGAAAAACACAAGTTGTTTCTCACCAGAAACAATGGAGGCAAAGAACAATGGAATAATATCTTTTTTAAAGTGCTCAAAAAAAAAAAATTGCTAATCTAGATTTCTGTATCTAACACAAATTTGCTCCAAAAATGAAGGCAAAATGAAGGTGTTTTAGACACACACACAAACTTGAATAATTCATTTCTAACATTCTGGAATTGCAAGAAATGTAACAGATTATCAGGTTAAAAGAAAATCTTTTCTTAGGGGAAATAATACACCAGATGGAATAGATAAAACCCTGAAAGGAAGGAAGGAAGAAATAACAACAGGGAAGGTTAAACATAAGGGCAAATAGTTAATAGATAAGGTATAAAAAACCTCATCTTTGTAGTAACTGTGTGTGTGTGCATGTGTTCCTTGTATATTTTTAAAAAGATTATTGACAGTTTAATATGTTTAAATGATTTTTAAAACATTATTGACTATCTAAACAAAAAATGAGAACAATGTATTGTGAGTTTTATAACACAAGACAACAAGAGCACAAAGCAAAGGAGGAAGTAGATGGAATTCTTAAATAGTGTGCAATTTCTAGATGTCATTAAAAATGGAAGCAGTCCCCTTCTTCCCCTCTTCTCCCTCCTTGCCGGAATGCACGCATCATGATGGCTGAGCTGAAGTAGCCATCTTGGACCATAAGGTAAACTTGGGAAATAGAAGCCAACACAGTGGAGCATGCGATCGAGGAGTACAAGAGAGTTGACTAAACTTAGGGTAAACACTGCTCTCCCAAACACCGTGTGAACCTGAGGTCACAAAAAATGAGAAGAGGTTAGAAAGAGAGGGCCTAGCACTGGCCTCCTCAGTGGGAGAAAGAGCTTAGCAGCCCAGAGGTATTTGGAGTCCTCTTTGCAAAGATTCCTCCCAGCAAAGGCTGGGATGAGACATTGACCCCTCTAAGGTAGCAGCATCAGCTGTCACCTGCTCTGCATAACTGAATGCCCTTTTGCTTTGAGTCAGCTGGAGTTCCTACTCCCTTTCAACTGTGGAGAAAGATGCCAGAGACATTAGGTTGGTGTTAAGCCAGGTAGAATTAACACTTCTTCTTGCCTTTATCCGAGATTAGTTTAATCACTGTTTTTGTAGGTCTTATTCAGAGCTTCTCCACAATTGCTAGCAAATAACTCCTTTGACTCTACAGACAAGAGTATAAAATATAACCAAACCTCAGGAACCCACATGGGAATTGCCAATGTAGGCCAGATGTGCCCTAAAATTCCATTTAGACAAGGAGGCCTTCAGGACTGCATCTTCCTTTTCTTGGACCTCTAAATCCTGACCTTCACACTCTCTCTCAGGGGTCTCTCTAAGCAGAACCTCCCACTCTTCTTTCCAGAGCTGGGAAAGGGGAACAACACACATTGTCCCCAAGCTGTGGCTGATGGGTCTGGGGAGGACCCAGAACCTGCAGCTGCACAGCCCTCCCCTAAGCTTTGATGGACTCCTGAGAGGAGGAGCAGGAAGAATCCAGGGCAAGGAGAGATGAGGAGGACCCAGGCCAAGGTAACAGTCTACCTTGGAGACCCTTTGGGTCTTTCCTGAGAGATGCCCCATCCCTGTATTTCCTACTCAGTAGTGAGTGGGCAGCACAATGTAGTCACAGCCTGCATGTCAACTCAATCTTCTGACCAGTCTAGATACAACCAGCTCAGGCTTCTTGTCCATGACCCTTGGATGTCCAGAGCACCCCTAGAGATTTCACATATTTGCATGGGAGCTTAAGTTGTCATGGCTGTCCCTGCCTCTACCCCTAGTAGCATGAATTCATATTATGCTGATTGAGACATGAAGGCCACCCTGGATTTGCAAACACTCAGAATAGTATTATAAATGCTTACCTGTCATGGCACAGGCACCAACAATCAGAATAGACACCAGGTGCTGACATCAGGGATGAGCCCACCACGGCATACTAACTGGCTATGAGCTTTGCACATAGCCCTACAAAGGCACTCACACACACACACACACACACACACACACACACACACACACACACACACAGCACTGGCAAGGAGGGGTTGCTTTACAGATCATCCAAGGCCAACAGGAGAGGACATGTGTGTGCCATACACATCATTAGACGATGAGATGGTCTTACTCCGAAAGTCATGTAGGCTACTCCCCCAGCAGGGGCTCCTCCTCACTTCATTCACCTCAGACACCATGAATTGTCTACCTACAGCCATCTCCCACATTGTCCCTGCTAATGAAACACATTTCCAATCAAGCACAGGGTCCGTGCTCTTTAAAGATGTGCCCTCCCACAGATACCAGGGCATGGGCCTCGATGGGCCTGAGCAAACATGCCAATCCCATGAAATCGGAAAAATCAGGTCTAGCCAGTGATCTTAAGGGATGTTTCCTATAAGCTTCTGGAAAACATTTTCCTTCTTGGTAATGATTAAAAGACACAGGAAGAAAAGCCTCCCTCCCCCATCCCTTTTTTGCTCTGTCTTGGAGGCAACTTCGTGAGGACTTGTTGTCCAGAATTGTACAGACTCTGCACAGCCCGGAGAGGAGGGTCAGGGAGCTGAGGACAGTGGATCAGAGGGGCGGGAAGAGACTGGGATCAGCAGCTCCAGAACCACTTACCTTGGACCCTCTCCTCCCATGAGGCAATTTACTCTCCTTTTGGTTCAGCCAATGTTAAAGAGATATGTTGCTTCTTGTAGTCAAAAGCCTCACAACACATATCCTCTCCCCTCTTCTCTATACTCCTCTCAAGCTGAGATAAAAATTTTCCTCATATTCTCATGAAGTGTGGTTTAAACAGCTCTTTCTATTGCTTGGATCTCTGCCAAAGCCATGCCTTTCATAGTCTCTCCTCTTATATCCCAAAGAGCTTATTCGAGATATTTTCCCAAAAACAACAATAAAAAAAATCCCTCCTCTAAGAATTCTGGTGCTGGACCTGAACAGGTTTTTGGTCTAAAAATAAAAATAAATTCAGTACAGATTTCAATGAGGGACCTCCAAGAGATAATAATGTTTACAGATCATGAGACGCCTTGGTTGTCCATTGTTGATTTCTCTCTAGGCTTCACATCTTAATTATCATAGAACCCCAGAGAAACATCTCTAACAACTTAATTTAGGGAAACTCACCCCCCTGCCTTGGGGTGGCCCCCTCTGAGTCTTGGGTCTCAGAAGAGTTGGGCCTTGAAACGGAGGCCTCTCCCACTCTGATCCAACCTTTCCTTCCCGCCTTCGCCTCCCAGAACTCCCATTGACATAATCCTCTAGTCCAAAAAAACTCAACTTCTCTCCTGTTCTCCCAGTCTGCTATCTTTCTCACACAATAACACCCTCTCTTGTCTTGTCTCTCTCCTTTCCTTCCAATTCCTTAATATTCAACATAGTGTCAAGAACCTATATGGCCGGCAACGAACACTTGTGTAGCCCCAGGTGTGCCAGGCTCTGGACTGGGATAGGGAATCAAGGGAGCCCCAGTGTTTAAGTTCATGAAGCATTCTGGCAGGGAAAACGAACATGAAACCGATGACTGCACAAATAACTGAGGACAACTGAAATAAGTGCATTTCCGCTTTCATCAGACAGAGGGGGTGAGAAAATGGCCCTCCGCTCAACCCCTTGTCAGGGAGATGGGGTACAAGTGACACAGGAAGGAACACACACGTACAGCAGGAGGAACCTGGCTTCAAACTCTGGGTTGGGCTCTTCCATTTGTGGAGAGCCAGGAGCAAGTTATCTATTTTCTCAGAACCTCAGTTTCCTCATCTGTAAATTGGGGACAATCATGCCTACCTTACAGGCTTGTTGTAAACACTTAAGATATCTCAAACATCTAGCACCTTTACAGGGCTATTATTGTAACAGAATGTTAACTGGTAGGTTTCGCCAAGCTATAATAAATGCTATACTATACAAAGAAGATCCTAGACCATTTGCAGAATTTCACAGTAGATAGCTAAAAATTGACTACACAACCTTGAATTCCTTCAAGGAAATAAAAGTGAAGAGAGTGAAGATGAAGAGTAAGAGAAATGTAAGGAGGATTTCTCAAAAGAACCATTGGGTGCTATGGGTCCCACCTTCATCCCAAGGGTAGTCATTGCAGGGGAGGGAGATCTCTGCCCTTCGCCTCAAGCCCCCATGGGAGGAACTTCTGCCTTGAGAAACCTTGGTGAGTGCCCCCTACATTTGGGCATCCAAGACTGGTACCTGAGTCCTACCTGCACAAGCGCAAGCCCAAGCAGCCCACGTTATTGACTTGGAGGGCGCCATTGAAGAAAGAACTTGGGATGCTCATGAAATGCATCTGGGAAGTCCACCCAGGGAAGAAAGAGAAGCATTTGTCCAGGGCTCCTTAGGTCAAAGTGGCCTCACAGGCATTCACGCCCCCTCACTTCCAGGCTACACACCTGGGAGCAGCTTTCTGCAGCTGGCTCGTGGAAAGGCTTCAAAAAGCCCCGGGGCCGGATTCTAGCTGCCAAGGGAAATCTAGAGGTCAAGGGCAGACTCTGTCAGGTTGCACCTGCCCTTAGCTGCTCACAGTAAAGCGTGGAAAAGATGCCGACTGAAGAGGTGCAGGAGATGTGCGGCTGACACACCCAGCTTATCTTCCTCAGGAATCGCCCTTCAAAGCATCTACCTAGAAAATAATCCAAATATGGAATGGTATGACTGTTTATCTAAGAAAGAGAGAAGGAAAGAAAGGAGAAAAGTGTGGGAAGGTGGGGAAGGGAAGGAGGGAGGGAGGGAGGGAGGGGGGAAAGAAAATTTTAAAAATTTACTTCCTAACCTTTCTTATCCAACTACATTTTCTCCACTACCCCAGAAAAAGAAGACGCAAATGAAGTGCAGACAGAAATACAAATAGTTAATTCTCAGCATTTGAGCTTCCAGTGACTTTAGTGGATTAAGATTGCTTTAAGGAACTGCTTCAAAGAATTTTTTTGATTACCACTTGATTGATCTTGTGGTAGGTTTCTTTTCAAAAGCAAAAATAATTTTTTTGCAAAGGATGTTTTTCAAAATTAATTTGAACTATGCTGAATTTTTGCTTTACACTTTCAAACCCAGCCCCAGTATAAGATGCAGCTCCTCTGTACAAAGATTCACACACCAAGATATTAATTGAAGCAGCATACTTAATGGCAAAAAAAAAAAGAAAGAAAGAAAGAAAGAAAGAAAAAGAAAGAAGTCAAACCTAATTATCCCCAAAAGAATATATCAATTAAGTAAATGATGGGACATTCTTACAATGGGTCATTATGCAGCCCATTAATAATGATGTTTACAAAAAGTTTTTAACGCCTTGGAAAAACACTCACAACATAATGTTGAGGGGAAAAGCACAATACAAAATTGCATATGCAGTGTGATCTAAATCTCGTAAAAATATAAGAAAAAAAACGGAGCAAAACATACCATGTTGAAATCTACATGAATTATGGGAATTTTGTGATGTTCCTTCTTTATCCTCATATATATTTTCAGTTTCTAAAAATAAGTCAATTTTGCTTGTGTAATCAGAGAAAGAAAAGCATGTGTGTGCATTGGGGGTATTGTGGGGAGGAGGAGGGAACCCTCTTTAGATGCCAGACTTGAAGATGGTGCAAAATCTATACCACAGAGCCCTCCCGTGCATCTCTGCTTTGATTTGAAGAGTCTGTCATACCTGCGTGGTTGCTGGGACTGCCCTGAGAAGAGACTAGGAAAGAAAGAAGGGAGAAGAGGGAGGGAGGGAAAACTAAACTACAAGAAAACTAAACTTCCCTCCTGTCATTCCTTGAGGCTCTGGTTATCTACCTCGTTCTCCTTCTACAATGCCTCAATGTGACAACCGTAGTGTTCAAGAACAGCACCATACCACTCATGGTAAAAGTGCTCCCGAGCCTCTTTCCTTTCTTGGTGTTAAATTAAGACTAGTGTTTGTCATTTTACTGGTTAAGGTATCCTTGCAGGAGCAACACCAGGTGTGGACTTTGGAATCAGATGGGCACTCACTGGTTTCCCAACTATAAAGGTGGAATAATGCCCCCCCCAGAAGGTGTTCACAACCTAATACCCAGAATCTGTGAATATGTCACCTTACATGGCAAAAGGGACTCTGCAGACATGATTATGTTAAGGATTTTTAGAAGGGGACATTATCCTGGGCTGATGGGTGGGCCCAAGTGTACTTCCAAAGGAAGTAGAAGAGGGGAAGAGAGCTGACAACAGAAGCAAGAGTCAGAGACAAAGAGAGATGGAGAGAAATTTTGGAAGATGCTGCACTGCTGGCCTTGAAGATAAAGGAAGAGGCCATAGCCAAGGATGCAGGCTGTCTCTAGAAGTCAGAAAAGGCAAGGAGGTAGATTCTCCCCTGGAGCTCCCAGAAGGAACACAGCCCTCTGGACACTTGATTTTTGGACTTTTGACTTTCAGAACTATAAGATAATCAATTTGTGCTGTTTTAAGTCACTAAGTTTGTGACATGAAAATAAGTAATTCAAAATTGAAGCTGTTGGAGCTCTAAATGACTCTGAGTCTTAAAGGAATGTGACAATGGGTCTAAGTCATGAGACAGGCAGCTATAGCCCAGTCAGCTGTAACCTTTGTTTCTCTGACCGCAGATTAGCTTTCTTCCTTACCTATGCTGTTTTGTAGCATGTTTGTAAAAGTGATTAAAGTGCACCAGGGAAGACCCCTTCCCTCTTCACTGTTGATCTTCATTACAGATTAATTTCTCACACAAAGACTTCACGGCTATCACGTTGTCTTAATATGGAATTTTAAATACACTTTTAAACTGGAAAGGAAATGAAAACCAGCTGTAAAAAAAGAAAACAAACTGTAACTAATTAAACTGCTGTAACTCATAAACCAACCTTTTATAGAAAATTTTATAATCCTTCTAAACTTCTTTGTTTTCTGCCTATATGAGCAAGAACTTAACTTTTAACTTCGGAATATGGACCCCCATGTCTCTGAAGTTTTTGTCTCCTGATATCCATTCCTAACTTTCACTTTAATAAGCTCTTTAAACTGAATTCTGATTCTGTTGATTGTTTTGGGTTGACAGTGGTAATTTGCTATAGCAGCAATAGGAAACGAACACAACAACTATGGACAAGTGTGTTTCCTCATCTATAAAGAGAGGATAACCATTTGTACCTGAGAGTGTGGTTGTGAGTATCAATCCCAATCTTACACAGCCCTGCTGCTCACTGGAGTACTCAGTAAGTGATGGCTACACTTTCCCACTGCCCAGCACATCACCTTATACTTGTTTAGCTCTTTATAGGTAATTTAAGAAACATACAATAGGCCATTGCTTTGTTAAACTCTGGTGTGTCTCTTTGTGATCTCTGAGCTATGACTGCCATGCTTCCTGGCTTTGGCTCCATCCTCTACCTCGGGGAGGTGAATCTTCTCTCTCTCATTTACTTTCTAAATAATCTATATTTTCCTATTGAAAGAAAGGAAGGAAGGAAGGAAGGAAGGAAGGAAGGAAGGAAGGAAGGAAGGAAGGAAGGAAGGAAGGAAGGAAAGAAGGAAGGGGCTCAGCCTGTAATCCCGCGCCTTGGGATGCCGAGGTGAGTGAATTGCCTGAGCCCACGGGTTCGAGACCTGCCTGGGCAACTTGGCGAGACCCCATCTCTACAACAAATCAAAAAATTAGCCAGGCATGGTAGCGTGCGCCAGTAGTTCCGGCTACTTGGAAGGCTGAGGTGGAAGGATTGCTGGAGCCCAGCAAGTCGAGGCTGCGGTGGCCGGGAGCGGCCACTGCACTCCAGTCTGAGCAACAGAGTGAGACTCCAACTCAAAAAAAAAAAAAGAAGGAAGGAAGGGAGGGAGGGAGGAAAGAAGAAAGAAAAAAAGGAAGAAAGAATATGAGAATATGGAATTAAACTAACCAGGGAGGGAAGGAGGTTAGCTATTGTGAAATGTCACCACTTTATATAGGACGACAGGGAGGCTAACCAAGTTGCCCAAAATCACACAGCTATTTAGTGGCAAACAGAATCAAATTATTTCTCTCTTGACCCTCAGTTTTGTGGGTAATGTACTACACCCATGCTTACTCAAGGAATCTGTTAAACATGTAGGTGCTTGTACCTCATCCACAAGAAAATCTGATGCAGGCAGACCCTGGTGGTGCCTAGGAATCTGCATTCTATCATGCTCCCTAGTTGTTTTTATATGGGCTCTGAGAAGGGCTGCCCTACCTAACACAACCTAACAGCTGTCGACTGTTAGACGCTCCATCCCACTCCTTAGAGGACATGGGAAACTATCGTGTTTCTGTTTATTTCAAAAAATTTCAAACATCCAGAAGAAGACTAAATCAATGACCATCCATGTACCCAGCACTAAAGTATATTACAGACACCATTTTTTGTTGTTGGTTGCTTTTGTTTTCTCTTTCATTTTTATTTTAGATATAGGAGTTACAGGGACATATTGTGTACGGTGGGGGCTGAGTATCAAGTGACCCATTTCCCAAACAGTGAACATTGTGCCCAATAAGTAATTTATGACTCTTAACCCCCACTTTCTACCTCCCCCATTATTGGTGACCCCAGTGTCAATTATTTCCATCTTTGTGGCCACTTAACTCCTGCACCATGACATTTTTTTAACTGCATCTAAAACATCTAAGAATACTTTCCCACCATCCACCTTAAATTATCACACTTAAAATAAAAATGTTTTGACATTATGTATGTTCATATTCATATTTAGTCAACTCCTCCCAAATGGCTTTCATAGGTGACTTTTGTTTTAAATCTGCTCTTTCAGTTTCAATGTGACTACTTGAGATAGATATTGAGAATTTCCAGGGTGATGGATAAATGGGAGTCACCTAGGTTTTCTGTACCCTGAGGAGCACAGAAATCAAAGCCTTGTTTCTCCCTGGAAACTGGGCCTGAAGACCCTGCAGCCTCCCTCTCCCAGAAAGTCCCTCTTGCTGTTAGTGGTGAGGATCTGGCCACAGTGAGGCAATCACCTGTCTCTATAGCAACCAGCAGGAGCCAGGTGACCGCCAATGCATAAGATTAAATTCACTCAGAATCACCACATAAATACCTGACTGATTAAGATATGATAATGGAGTAGAACCTCAAGAGACTGGGAGTTGACAGGCAGAGAAAAGGAGAAGTTGTATCCTAAGCAGCAGACACACAAGAAGCCAAGGTGTGGAGGTGGATAATTGCACAACAGGTTGGGTGATGACCTGCCATCAGCTGTGACTGGAGCATAGAGAGTGTGTGTTAGGGATTAATGGGTTTTGGTCCATTCTTACTCTAATTTCTTGGGAATTTACCTACTTTTGGAACTCTGGCACTGGCCAAATGATGATGACTCTCGAACATCCATCTCCAATGTACATTTCCCTCTTGAGCTTCAAACATGTATCTACCACTGCTAAATAGTCGTCTCCACTTGACTCCTATGGACACCAAAAGGTCAACAGATCCGACCTAGACTACACCCTTCAGACCAGCTCTTCCACAGGTATCATGATCTGTTTAGTGTTGCTATAACAAGATGCCTGAGGCTGGGTTATTTATAAAGAAAAGAAGTGTATTTGGCTCATGGTTCTGCAGGCTGTATAAGAAGCATGGTGCCAGTACCACCCTCAGCCTCTGGTGAGGACCTCAAGCTATTTCCGTTCATGGCAGAAGACAAAGGAGAGCAGGTGTGTGTACAGGTCATGTGGTGAGAGAGGGAGAGAGAGAGAGAAGTGGGGAGGAAGAAAGGGAGGGAGAGAGGGAGGGAGGGAGAAAAAGAAGAGAAAGAGGAAGGAAGGAAAGATAGAGGAGGGGAGGGAAGTGTTGTTCTTTTATAACAACCAGCTCTTGCAGGAACCGATAGAGGGACAACATTCATTACCGAGAGGAAAGCAAGCCATCTATGTGGAATCTGTCCCTATAAGCCAAACACTTCCCACTATGCCCTACCTCCAACATTGGAGACCAGATTTCAGCATGAGGTTTAGGGGGACAAATACCCAAACTATAGAAACAGGTATTTTTTTCAGGGAATGGTGTCATCCACCACATGTTCAAGCCACACACCTTGGAACCATTTATTTTTATTATTTTACTTTTTGACTTAGGAGTCTCACTCTGTTTTTCACTCTGCACTGCAGTGCAGTGGCGTGATCATGGCTCACTGCAGTCTCAAACTCCTGGGCTTAAGCAATCCTCCCTTCTCAGTTTCCCACATGGCTGGGACTACAGGCTCTTGCCACCACACTTGGTTGATTTATTTTTATTTTTATTTTTTGTAGAGGTGAGGTCTTGCTATGTTGCCCAGGCTGTCTCAAATTCCTAGGCTCAAGCAATTCTCCTGTCTCAATCTCTCAAAGTGCTAAAATCACTGGCATGAGCCACCACACCCAGCCTGAAACCCTCCACGACTGCCTGTCCCACCCTCTCCCACATCAAAATGATCACCAAATTCGGCCCATTTCACTTCTCAAATAACTCTTGATTCCACCCTGTTTTCTCCACTCCCAGTGCTTCTGCCCTAGTTCAGACCACACTCAACCTGGACCCTGTTCAGCCTGGGTCAACACTGGCCTCCCATCTGGTCTTCCTGCCTCTAGTCCAATCTCCCACCTAATCTCCACACTGCAAATCAGAATGGTCTTGCCAAACTGTACATTTGATTATGTCTCCTCCTATATTTCCACACACATACTTCTCAAGACGTGTCAACACACTCCCCACTGCTCTCAGGACAAAGTCCAAAACCTTAACATGTATATTCCCATCTGCCTCTGAAGGCTCATGTCTCTCACTCCTCCTTCCCTCCTCACTCCACCCCTTCCTCTATTCCTCCCTCTCTTTTTCAGTTATTGGCAAAGGCACTAGAGCCCCCTTCAGTTCCACACAGTCCTTTCCCCACAGGAAGCAACGTGCCCACAAGCTCCCTGGGCTCTGGCAGGATGTGACAAGGGGAAACTTCAGATGGGGACCAGCCTTTTCAGGAATTCCAGGACTTAAATTGCTGTCAGTACAAGGAATAAAAACAAGTCAAAGATGAAACTAAAACATCAAGATAACTGTCTCGAAAACTTTTCCATCAACACCAAAGATAGCAGGGCAGGGGGCTGTAAGATAGCTTGGGACATTTTTTCACATGGCACACATGGTATATTTCCTCTTTGCTGGTACTGTGACATGATACTATTAATTCATTCCTCATTGTCGACACTGAAAATCTTGGGTTGCCTAGCAAATGGTTCAAACTTCCTGAAGTCAAAATATGAGATAGCAATTTATTTTCATACTCCTACTTGGAGAAGAAAAAAAAAAATACACACACACAAACACACATATATGTGTATTTATATATGCATATACATATATATCTGTGTGTGTATATGTACGTGTGTGTGTGTGTGTGTGTGTGTGTGTGTGTGTGTGTGTGTGTTTGTGTGTGTCTCCAAATTAAACACTACCAGATTGGCGGGTACCAAAGAGCTATGCAACCATTATTTCCAATCTAACATACTTGATTCCAGACAATGCAATTTTTTTTCAGACTTTTCCCAAAAGGACCAAGAGTCATAAGTTCAACTCTATGATATGCTTCTGAACACAGGCCAAGTACCATTCATGTAGAAGACTATCTCATTTGTCCCTTTTCAACCTCTCCTTTCACTCTTCAGATGAATTCCTGGGTTTTAATTTTGAGGTAACAGAGAAGAGTGGTGATGTTTGGCTATGTCTGGCCTCCCATCTTCTAGTAGACTTTTGAACACAGGTTGTGAATGGGTGGGATGCCTAGTGTCTCTGTTTTTGAATATGACCTGCAGTACTGGACTGCTGCTTTTAAGTTGGCTGCCCCAAAGTATGCCATATGAAACCAGGTGTGGACAAACCTGGAGGCAAGATTCACCATCTCACTGACCTGCAACATACCTTCAGGAAAGTCTAGTCTATTAATCCCTGGCCAATTGAACCATGATGCTGAACTGAATGTTCTCTCCTGCCCTGGAACTGGCAAGTAGTGCCCAGACTGAAGACAAAAATCCAGTCTTCTAAAGAGAGCTGTAGGCTTTGTACTTGCCTCACAGAGGCCCTCTTCATCAACCTGAGCAATGATGAAGTTGTGGATGTCATAGGACTTAAGCCCTAGGTCACTTGCTGAGTCATCATCCTCTACCATGCACCTCTGGTCACATTTATCTTTGGTGCATCCTTCCTGTCTGTTCCCTGCAAGTTCTAGTAGAAAGATCAAGCTAATGGCTTGGGATGAACCCCTTCTGATGGGAGCCAGGCTTGGGTCACATTCCAGATCCTTTGGTGTCTCCTGACCTTCTCTTAATGGCCCTTACTTCTAGGATTCTCTTCCTCATCTGAATTCCTCTGCAGTCTACCATGACAGTAAATTAAGATGAATGTCTTATTTGTTAGGGAAGTTAGTTCCCTCACCCCAACAGCAGTTTTCAGGAAGCCTAAAGAAGAGAAAATACATTCAACTTCCAAAAAGCCTTATAGCTACAGATAGGACTTTTTTTTTTCTTTTTTGAGTTGGAGTCTCACTCCATTGCCCAGGTTGGAGTGCAGTGGCATGCTCACAGCCACCCCGGTGTCGACCTGCTGGGCTCTGACGGTCTTTCTACCTCAGCCTTCCAAGTTGCCGGAACTACAGTCACGCTACCATGCCTGGCTAATTTTTTTATTTATTGTAGAGACAAGATCTCACCATGTTGCCCAGGCTAGTCTCAAACCCATGGGCCCAGACAATCCTCTCATCTCGGCCCCTCAAAGTGCTGGGATTACAGGCTTGAGCCACCACACCCAGCCCAGATAGGACTTTTAACTATCAGAATATTTTTTCATCTGTACTAGTTCTTGGTACCTTGGCCAGAACCTTTGCAATAACCGTTCCTGAGCAGGACTTCCCCCTCTTATGGAGGTAGAAGATTGCTTCCTCCTCTTTCCCTAACTTTAGCAACTTGGTACCTAAGTTGAAAGATTTGGGGCTGTGCTGAATATTCCCCATCTGTCCCTCAAGACCCACTCTCCATTCTCTGTCCTTGATTGTCTCTGCATGTCTGTCACCTTTAGAACAACTAATTTTAAAGGTGACAGACATGCAGAGATAATTAAATTCCCAAGAATGCCAGATTTCTTATGATTTCCATTGGTTTCAAATAGTGAAGCGCTGATCATAGGTTGGGACATTTAAGAAGATACAGATGTGTCTGACATGTAACCTCAGGACCCACTTGACACCCCTCATTGTCTCCAGACCCATAATGAAACTTACATCCCAGTGTAGCCAGATAGAGGAGGACACAGCTTGGTGCTGTGCAGGAGAGAGCCTGCACATCAAAAGGAGTGCAGGAAAATCACAGGAACCTGCAGAGCATGTATGGGAGGGAGTTTGTGGGCATTTGCTGGAGAAGGAGGAAATTTTTTTTTTAATGGGTTATACATGGTTGCTCACATCTGTAATCCCAACACTTTGGGAGGCTGAATCAGGAGGATTGCTTCAGTCCAGGAGTTTAAGACCAGCCTGGGAAACATAGCAAGACCCTAACTCTACAAAAAATTTTAAAATTAGCTGGGTGTGGCTGTGTGTGTCTGTCATCCCAGTTACTCAGGAGGCTGAGGTGGGAGGATCACTTGAGCCCAGGAAGTTGAGGATGCAGTGATCATACCACTGCACTCAGCTTGGGTAAGATCCTGTCTCTAAAACAAACAAACAAACCAACAAACTTAATAAGAGAGAATGTAATGATATGGGTAGACTCACTCAAGATTCAGTGTTTACTGTGCTGGATTGAGCACTGGGAGGGGCATTCCTAGCTATGCTGGCTAACAGAAGCCTGGACTCAACAGTGGCTGGCAGTTAATGAGGACTTTTCCAGCATTCTGAAGAAAAGGAAACTGGAGGTGCTTAGGAAGTGGGGAATGTTGAAGGGGATCTATTCTGCACAACATTCTTAACCACACCTTAATCACACTCCCCAGAAGGGCCAGAGGATACTCCCTTCAGAGGCCATAAGAATTCCATTAGTGAAATGTTCACAGGCATCCTGGAAAAACTCTTCTTGGCTGTTTTCTGCAAGCAGGAAATGACAGTGGGAGAGGCTGCAATGGAATTAGGCTCCCTGATTTTAATGGGGGGGGAAAGAAATCTCAGAGTAGTAGAGGCCAGGTGTCTCCAAGGCACAAAAGACACTGTTACCCTAATGAACTGCAGGACTGGTGTGGAAACCTGAGCATCTGGGCCTGAGGGGAGCTGTGGCACTGGCTAACTCATCATGGGGTCCCTAGGACTACAATGGATGTGTAGACCATTAGGGTGCTGCTTGACATATATCAGTAGAAAAATTCTGAGTCTGGAGGTCAAACTCATAGTGGAGAATCAGAACTTAGCAGTGTTCAGACCCAAAAACCCAGAGGCTACAAATCCCTTGACTTTGGGAGAGGAAGGCCCAGTCTCTCTTAGTAAGCATCTCACCATGCAGCCACAGGGACATACTGTGAATCTTCTTCGAGTCCTTCTCCAGAGAACGGAGTTCATTTAGCAGAATGGGGAAAGGAAAATATTCAGATTTTCCAGGGACGATTAGATACAGTCTCTGAACTCATGCCAACCACCAGAGTCTAAAATTACTGGAGATCAGGGATGCATGAAATAATGACCCAAGTCTGTCTTACAGTGGGTCCAATAGGACCAAGGCTCTAATCCGTAGCTACTTTTCCAGTCCCACAATGTATGCTAGCAGCAGACATATTCAGCAGAATCTCACATGAAATGGTAGGAAGTGCCAAGTGGGAGTTACCCCCTTGCAAATTGAGTTACTTCCTCCCACACTGCCAAGATAGTGAATCTGAAGAAATGCCATAACTATAGGGGAACTGCAGAGATTAGTGCAGTCATCAAAGACTTAAAAGATGCAAAAGTGGTGATTCCGACCACATTAACATTTAATTTATATGTTTGGCTGAGGCAAAAGTCAGATAGATCATAGAAAATTATAATAGATTACAGAGAATTTAGTCACATGGTGATACCAATTGCAACTGTGGTTTCAGATGAGTAGTTTCACTAGAACAAATCAAAAAATGCCCCTGGCACCTGGAATGCAGCTATAGCTCTAGAAAATTCTTTCTTTCCCAGTTCTACCAGTGAAGTTGGTTGTGTTCATATGACAGGGACAGCAGTACACATTCACTTGAGGCTTTCTGCCAGGGCCATAGCAACTATCTTGCTCTCTGGTGTAGTGTGGTCCAAAAGGACTTGACAACTTGATATCTTACAGAACATCACTGTATTTCACTGGTGGCACTGTACTAATTGGACCTGGTGAGCAGGAAGCAGCAAATATTTTAGATGTCTTAATAAGTCACATGTATTTCAGGGGATTGGAGATAAATCCTATGAAAGTGCAAGGGCAAGGGACACACCTCATCAACAAGGGCACCTGCATGATGAACATTTGCATACCTAACCCTGAATTGTACTCCACACCTTTAAAATAAAAAACGTTTTAGAAAAAGAAAGTGCAAAGGCATTCATATTGTAAAGTTTCTAGAGACTCAGGGTCTGGGAGATGTCCAGAGTGAGTGACAAAATGCTGCATCTTGTAATTCCTCCTACAAAGAAAGAGTGGCCTGGTGGTTTGAGAGATTACATACACCACACTTGGGTATGCTGCCTTGATCCAGTTAAGCTAACAGATATGAGAGACAGATTCTCTGGGTGTGGTGCACACTGTTCTGCATTTTGGAGTATATGAATAAGCAGATCCAGTGGTAGAGAAAGCAAGTTTATGTCGCCTATGTAAAATGCTGTCTGAAGCCTCTGGAGGATTCTAACCATGAAGAGCTCTATGGTTTGGGTGTAAGGCCTCTTTTGCTGACATTTGAAAAGCAGTTCCTTGCTTGCTACTAGGCTCTGGCAGACACTGATTCCTGCCTCGTCACGAGACGCTAAGTGTTATGTGACCAGAACCACCCATCATAAATAGAGCATTATCACATCTACAAAATCAGGCACAAGTAAATTGCATGAGCAGTATGTTGATTAATTTTGTCAACTTGGCTGGGCCACAGTGCCTAGATATTTAGTCAAATATTATTCCAGATATTTCTGTGAGGGTGTTTTTAGATGAGAATTGCATTTGAATCAGAGGACTTGAGTAAAGCAATGGCCCTCCATAATGTGGGTGGGCCTCATCCAAACAGTTGAGCAAACAGAAGAAACAGCTGAACTTCTCTAAGAAAAGATTAGCCAATAGGCTGCCTTTGGACTCAAACTGCAATCCTTTCAGTTCAGTCTGCTGATCTACCCCATCAAACTCACCAAACCTCCACACTCACATGAGCTAATTCGTTAATATAAATCTTTCTCTATATGTGCACATCATATTGGTTCTGCTTCTCTGGAGAACCCTGACTAACATGAGCAGCCAGCTCAGGCTCTTGAACTTGCTTCTGTTGCTTGCCTGCCTTTCCTAAAACTCACATTTTGGCTTCGTGGGGAATTCCCTATGACTAATTAATGAAGAGAGAAACCCAGACCTGGTTTAAGGATCTACATGTATCATCCAGGAGCAGATGGTCAGTGTCATTATACCTTATTCAGAGGTGGCTGTAAAAGGGAGTGGTGGAGCCCAGGAGGTTGAGGCTGCCATGAATTATGATCGTGCCACTGCACTCCAGCCTGGGTGACAGGGGCAGACACTGAGTCAAAAGAAGAAGAAAAGAAGAAGAAAAAAGAAAGAGAATGGCAGAAGGAAGTCCTCCCAGGGGCAGCACATCAGATGATTCGCTTCAAATGGAAGGAGAAATGGTCTGAAGTTCAGATCTACACTGATTCATGAGCAGAGATGAATGGGTAGCCAACTGGTAAAGGAATTTTAAATAACAGGACTGGAAGACTGGTGATAAGAACAACTGGGGACTGGGTGAGTATGTGGAAAGATATCACTGAAAAGGCACAAACGGTGAAGATGTCTGTGTTCTATGTGAGTGCCTCTCAGAGGGCACACCCAGACTTGGTCTTCGGTACCACATGCAAAGTCGCTTGTCTCAGTCTACCCTCTCAACTGAAGACTGTTGACTGATGTGCAGTCAACAGCAGAGGCCAGTGCTGTGTTCCCAATATGGTGTAGATGCCCCTTGACTCACGATGGAGCTATATTCTGATAAACCCGTCGTAAGTAGAAAATTTCATAAGTCAAAAATGCATCCAACGCATAACCTACCAAACATCATGGCTCAGCCTAGCCTACCTCACACATGCTCAGAACACTCACATTTGCCTGCAGTTGGGCAGAATCAGTCTGGCTACACAGTCCACTGCAGAGTGTGGATTGTTCACCCTCATGATCATGTGGCTGACAGGGAGATGGGACTTGCTGCCTCTGCCCAGCATTGCAAGGATCATGTGGCATATCACTCGCCCTGGGAAAGATCGAAATTCAAAATCCGAAGTATGAGTTCTAGTGAATGCATGCCACTTTTGTGCTACCCTGGAGTCTGTAAGTCAAACCATCATAAGTCAGGGATGGTCTGTATCATTCCCTGAGTTGACTAGCCACCACCCGGTAGCAGGTAGATAACACTAAACTGCTCTCATCGTGGTGGGACTGTGATAGTCCTAACAAGAATAGATAGTGATTCTACAGGTTTTTGTTGTCCCCATTTATGTTACTCCCCACCACCATCCTGCCCTGTAGAATGTCTTGGCTGTCATTATAGACCACATTGCCTATGACCAGGAAACTCACTTTAAAGTAAAGAAAATTCAGCAGAAGTTCATCCTAATGAAATGACATTTGTGTGGTCCTTCTACATGCTCTGTCATCCAGAAGCAATGGCTTGATACCCCAGTGAAATGACCTATTATGGGTGCCTCCTGAAAGGCAACATTCTCCAAAGTTACAGTGCCATCCCATAGAATGTGGTGCATCCCTTAAACCAGCAGCCCATATGCGGTGTTGTCTCATCATAGCCAGAACGCCCAAGCTTGGGAATCCGGGGAAGATGCGGGAGGACCTCTCACAGCTGCATCCTCTTAAGAGACGTTGCTTCTGATTCCTGTAACCCGGGGTTTGGTGGGCTTGAAGATCCTCATGCACCAGGGAAGGACCAGGGAACACAGCCAAGGTGCTGTTAAACTGGAAGCTGAAACTGCCTCCCAACCATCTCAGGCTCCTCATTCCACGGATCCAACAGGCAGAAAAGGGGCCACACTACTCACCCATGTGTCTGATCTGATTACCAAGGAGAAACTGGCTTGCCGCCACACGATGCGGACAGGGAGGACTACAGGCAGAATCCAGGCATTCACAGGCCACAACTCAGTTTTCTCTTGCCCAGTTTACTGTTCAGTGGAAAACTGAGACAGCACAAAAAAGACAGGCCCACCAAGGAGGCTAATGGTGAAGGAGTGGAGAAGAAAAGGCCTGATCGCTGAGGTGCTAGAGAGAGGTGTGGGGGTGTGAAAGCCGTGGTTATCAACATGGGCCTTCTGAGCGGGTGTAGACATGGGGCACAAAGTAGCTTCTGTGTTAGTTGCTTGGTGCTCTTTCCTCGCTTTCACCTGGAGAGCATGGTGGCTAATATTTCAGGTTTCGAGTGAGGGCATGACGTTAGCAACCTGCCATCATCAGTGATTTCTGGGACTTTGCATGTCCTTGCGCTGAGGACATGAGCTCTTCCTCCTGACGGTGGCAGTCTGCAGGGTCTCCTCTCCGCTCTGTGCCTCGTGCCCTGCAGACTGCCTCTGCAGACCACTCCAGCGGGCTCGCCTTCAGTAGCTACTTGGATTTGGCCACTGGCAGGAGGACCGCAGGGTCTCATCTTTTCCACCAGCCTCTTCCCACCGGAGTGCAGGTTGTCAGTGACCCCAGTCCCATCTCTACCAAAGGTTACAGCTTCTGTCATCAGAGCTTGGCTTCCCAGGTCCTGGCATCCCCTCCCTCCCCTCACTCCTTCTCCTTAGGCCTAGAGGGGATCATGGTTCTCTTCCCAAGGAATGCCCCTAACTACTGTCGGCTTCCCTTAACCCTGCTGTACTCTTGAATGTGTTCCTTTAGTAAATTCTTCTCAGTTGCTCCATTTGAATTGCCTGTGACAAATCTCTCTGACACAGCCCAGTTTAGTCAGGCTGAACTGAAAATAGCTCTCGTCTTCCAGACCAGTGCCAATCCTCACCCTCCTTGGTGGGCCTGATTCCCGTTTCCTGATCACATGAGTCACCTGCCTGTGTCCCGTACAAAAGTCTTCAGCCCCACACACATGCAGTACACGCCTTTCTGCCAGCCTTGCAGATAAACAGACAATTAGAAAATTGGCCAGCCAGGCTCTTCTGGTCTCAGCTAGCCCACAGGCTTGCTTGCTGGGGGTTCTAGAGCATTTGGTCTCAGTCACTGAAGCATCTTAGGAAGAAAGTTCCAAATAGTGAGAAAACCAGGGCCGCACATGCGTAATACGCATGCCACGCAGGGTGACCACCCCCATCCTCAGAGCATATGGAGGAGCCTCACCTAAGGTGCCCTGGATGCATGGGGTCTGAAGGTATGCCCCAGGGTCCTGCACGCACCGTGCACAGCTGTCCCACCTAGTGCCCCGCCTCTGCCACCTGGCCATGGACTTTAGCAGCCAGTCACAAAGTCTGCAGCTGCCATGCTAAGGAGCCCACGGGTGGCTGCAGGAAGACCAGGCAGAGCAGGCCAGGCTCTCAGCAGATGCAGCCCAACCTCCCTTTTCACATAGATGAGTATTTCTGTTGCGATTTTCAGTGGTGTCCAAGATCACCAAGAAAGCACAGCTCTAACAACACGTGATTATTCTGAAAATTCGAACGTCTTTATCCTGGAATAAATTATGCAAAATAAATTAGTCCAGATTAGAAATTCTACTCATATCATCACATACAGAGAAAGCCAACATTGCACATGACACAAAGAAAAGGAAGAGTTATTAGAGTTCTTAAATATAAATATACATTATGTACATTTGTTACATATATTTAAATATACATAATTATATGTTAAGCATGATGTTTATCTATATGTAGATAGATACAGAAACACAAATATTTAAGTGTTGCAGAACATTGTCTACATGTCATACATATTGTCTTACATATCATCTACCATTACAAAAGTTATCTCCCGCTGGGCTCAGTGGCTCAGGCTGTAATCCCAGCACTTTGGGAGGCTGAGGTGAGTAGATTGCCTGAGCCCGCGGGTTTGGGCTGGGCAATAAATCTAAAATACATTAAATAAAAAATTAGCTGGGCATGGTAGTGCATGCCTGTAGTTCCGGCTACTTGGAAGGCTGAGGTGGAAGGATCGCTGGAGCCCAGCAGGTCGAGGCTGCAGTGGTGGACGGGAGTGTGCCACTGCACTCCAGCCTGGGCGATGGAGTGAGACTCCGACTCAAAAACAAAGTTATCTCCTTCATTTTGCCACACAAATATGGTCATTTTCTATGGTGGCATATTATGGAAAGCTCAGGAACATTGCTCTGAGGCATCACACACTTTTTTCCTGCCTCTGATACCTACCATGACTACAGCGTATGAGCACAAACCACACCCAGGTGTTCAACGTTGAACTGAACACCTGAATTAAAATTTCCCTAACACAAACATAACTCTCAATAATCATCCCCCCTCATAAGAGCAAACATAATTTATATGGGCTAAAGCAGTAGCACACACACACACACACAAATTATGTCTTTAAAGTTTATTCTGATATAAATTCACCTAAGGCGGAGGTAGTTGATTTTGAGGGATAAAAGGAACAAAATAACCAGAAAATGGTTCAAGTAAAATTTTAACTCAGAGATCTGGCATGTCATGGGGACTATGTTCCTTAGCCATAATCAAAACACAAGTTTAAGATTGAAATGCCTTAGTTCTCAGGTCCCTAGATTCTTCTAGGCTTGCTAATGAAAGGGGTAAGTTTAATAAAGGAAAGTAGAAGTGAATGGCAATGTAAATGAACCAGACACAAAATAGTGCACAATGTGTGAATGAAATTTTATGAAGAATAAAAACACTTCAGGCACAGCAGCTCAGGTCTGTAATACCAGCACTGTGAGAGGCAGAGGTGGGAGTATGGCTTGAGACCAGGAGTTAAAGACCAGCCTGGTCAACATAGACAGATAACCATCTCTACAAAAATAAAAATGAAAAACCTAACTGAACATAGTGACATGCATCTATAGTCCTAACCTACTCAGGAAACTGAGAGAGATCACTTGAGCCCAGGAGTTCAAGACTACAATGAGCTATGATCAAATAACTATACTCCAGCCCGGATGACAGAGCAAGACCCTGTTTTTAAAAAAGAAAAAGAAAAAGGACAGGGAGAGCGAAAGGACCAAGATGGAGTTAATATATCCAAAGAACAGTCCTTTTAACACCTCCTAGTTCTGTCTTAATATTACCTAGCTTGCCCTCTAATCAACAACAGAACCAGTTTCTCAGAGGTAGCTATTGATAATTGTCTTACAATTCTCTCCCCAGCTTGTTTTGTATTAATTCGTTTTTCTTTCAAGCATTTACCTCCAGCAATAAGAAGCCAAGTTAACTTGATTAGCCCTTCGTGACCTTTGTGATAGACAGACCTCAGCACTATGGCAACAGTCATGTGATTAACCCACCTATCTGCCTGCTGTTCATCGCTTAATGTCAGTATCTGAGCTTACCTGTTCCCTTCATGATGACATGGAACAGACCACCACCCAGTCACCTTAACGATCTGCCCCTTCATCAAAGGGGAGGTTTAAGCATTCAACCATTTGCTAAGCACTGGCCAGGTCATGTGTTCTTTGAGCTATGGGCCGCCATGTTTTTCTAGATTTGGCTCCCTTCTCTACCTTGGGAAGGTGAATGTGGGGGAGGTGAATCTCTTCTCTCTGCCTCTCTCTCTCTCTCTCTCTCTCTCTCTCTCTCTCTCTCTCTCTCTCTCTCTTTCTCTCTCTCTCCCACTCCCCAATTCACTTTCTAAATAAACTATATTTTCCAATTTAACTTCTGTGCAGTGCAGTTCTTTGTACCTTTCACGTGGCACTGGATCACAGACCAGATCCCCATCTAGTTTTACCTAACATTTTGGAGGTCCCACTGGGATTTTGACCTAGCAGAGAGTGACAGGGAAACAAAGGGGAAGAAGAAAAAGAGGCACAATTAATCTATAACATTAACAATCAGGACAATAGTTAACTTCAGTGAGGTGGGTCAAGGACCATAAAGGGGCACAAGAAAGTCTTCTGGGTTGCTGACAATATGTTGCTTAATCTGAATGTTGGTTACAGGGGTATTCTCTGTTTGTGAAAAGTTACCAAGTTGCATACTTAAGAGTTGTGCGCTTTTATATATGCTTATTATGCTTCAATGAGAACTGTCAGAGAGCTCATACTTTTACAAAGATATGTAGTTAGGCACAGGTATAGAAAACAGAAAATAAAAATCCAGGGGCTCTAGCCCGACTGTAAACTAACCCACCTCTCTGCCTGTATGAAATAACAAGTCAGTGTTTTTAGAAGCAAAGAAAGAAAGTCAGGGAATAACTGGGCTATAACAAAGGATACTTGTGTGACTTACAGAGATTAGAAAGTAGTTCTTCTGGGATACAATGTAGCAACTCTAGCCCTGATTAGAATAATGGATAATTTTTTAAAATTTTGAAAACTGGAAAAAAGAGAAGAGCAAATAGATGATTAAAGAGATGGAAAATAAGTCCTCAAAATACGCTAAAAGTAACACATTTTAAAATTGGGTACTGGTCCTCTTATCTTGATAAACGGTAAAATGACTCTCTTCCTCTTTCCTCAAATACTTTGCTCCTTTTCTCTCTTCTCTACTGGCAAGTGAACTCTTAAGAGCCAAATAAGTCCACTGATGTTAATTTATTGAGCAGATACATATGTCATTCTAAAAGAAAAAAGATGCTTGGTCATTAGAATGCACTAGCTAAAATAATTGGGGTTGCCTAGCTTTAAGAAGGGGAGGCTTGATTGACCTTAGAATTGCTGAAGAATTTTGAGAAGGGAGTTTACATTCTTCACTTCAGACAAAACAGAAGTAAATAATCTTAAAATGAAATAGATTTCAACAAGACACCAAAAAGACTAGATAATTGAGTGACTCACAAGGCCAGTGGCCCAGGAGGGAAACGGGGATGTTTTGACTAGGCTAGGTTCTTTCAAGCATCATGATTTTTATCATCTCCTCAGTAATGAGCTCGATTTTATTTACAATAGCTGGGGTTTGCGAAGCTGCCGAGGTCTCCTCGAGAGCCCATTCCATGTGCTTGCTTCTGCTTGGAGCGCTGCTTCTGAGCTGGTCCTGCCAGAGGGAGATCTGAGGCTGAAGGACGCCCAGAGGCAGCCGGTGGGCAGGCTCTGACCTGCAAGCCCCTCCACTCCTGAGGATGGGGTGGGGAGTGGGCTGCCGGCTGTCACCAGTCACCATGGTGACCTCACAGCCAGCAGCTGCTTACCCAAGTCTGAGGGTGTCTGAATGGCCTCCAAGGCGGTTGGCGGGCGAAGTCCCAGATGAGGCCCGAGGACATCCTGGCCACATACTCAGTTGAGCCAGTGCCTCTCCTGGGGCTCCCAGCAGAGTCAGGCCTCTTCGGAGCAGGCTTGGCCAGAGCAGCCTGAGAAACGCCTCCTGGCACTCGCATGCTTCTCTGCCCACGTCCCTTGCCCCAGGAAAGTCTCAGAGAAAAGAGGTCACACGTGGAAACAAAGTTTCAAGTGAAAACTGAATTATGTGGAGCTGTAGGTTTAGTCCAAGACTCCGTCTCCTGATGCACCTGGTATTGTGTCCATTTTGGTTTTTTGTTGTTGTTTGTTTGTTTGTTTTTGAGTTGGAGTCTCACTCTGTCACCCAGACTGGAGTGCAACGGCCGCTCCCGGCCA
>NW_007251345.1:419227-442506 GCF_000164805.1 Carlito syrichta | reverse complement strand
CGAACCCGCAGGCTCAGGCAATCCACTCACCTCAGCCTCCCAAAGGCGCAGGATTACAGATTGAGCCACCGAGCCCGGCTCTGTGTCCATTTTGTAGCTGCTGCTCGAGGGACACCTTCCTGACCCTCCAGACCTGAATTTGGAAGTGGCGCCTGCCCCTTGTCCTAACCACCTGCAGCCCCTTGAGCAGTCCCTTGTTCCCAACACCCCTCTGCCTGCCTCATACTCCAGCCCCTCTAGCTGCGGCCCGGCACCCCCTGCCTGGCACCTGGCGCCTGGCAGACACAAAGCAGGGACGGGCCAGTGCCCATGGGGCCCAACAGCTGGCAGGCCACCTCGCTGCCCGCCAGGCCTCAGGAGGGGGGCAGGCCAGGTGGGGAGGGGGCTCTTGATGGGGGTCTCCAGCAAGACATCTGCTTCCCTGGCCAACAGATCTGACGGGCGGATGCAGGAGATGGGGATGGGGGTGGCAGGGCAGCCCCGACCCGGCAGCTTTGCCAAGTCTGGCTCCCACTCTCAGAGGTGGCCGCAGCCTGTCCCTTTCAATGCCTGCCTTCCTTCCCATCCCCCTGTCAGCTGGCGTCTCAGGAAGAAGCATCACAAGCAAACTGCCACTGAAAGACAAAGCCGTCTGCTGGCCACTGTCCAGGCCCGCGCCCTGCGCCTCGGCTGCCGGGACTCCCCTGCCAAAGCCCACCCGGGGCCCACAGGCCCTTCCTTGACATGCGGCTCCCCCACCCTGGGCAGCCACTGGGCCGCGGGCCAGGACAGGGGAGGACACCTCCCATGTCTCCGGCTGCACGGACGCCAGAATAGATAGGCTGAAGCATGGTGGGCCAAGTACCACCTCAGGAGGAAGGGACAGACGAGTGAGGAGACCGCCTTCTCCCTAAATCATGTGTCTGGAGCCTCCCTGACGGCCCCTGAGGAAGCAACCCCTCCACTCCGTCTGCTTTTCTCTCCTCTTGGCCAACACTCCTGGACACTGGAGTCTCACTCCGGCAATCAGGGGAACTGATGGTGGGGTGATGTCTCGCAAAGGTCCAAAGCCATTTCCAGGAGCCTGGTTAGAAGGAAGAGGGAAACTGTCATCACCCTCTGAGTAAAGTGAGGCTTTAAAAATAAACAGGCAGTTCTGGTGCTTGGCCTAGCTGGAGAAGAACCATTTATAAACTGATGGAGGGCCCAAACATGGATGTCACCCAAGACTCCCAAGCAACCTGGGGTTTTCTTCTCTTCTGCCGGTTGTGCCCAGGATGTGAAGGCAGTGATCCTGGGTTCACTGGGATAGGCAGCTCTGAAGGTGACCTCCAGGCCCAGTAACTGAGGGGACTTTGTCCCCAGTGACTAGCGGACTCGGGTCTACAGAGAGCACTGTCCTGCAGGCCTGAGCAGTCCACACATGCCTTTTTCCAGAAGTCCCCAGGTCAGAGAGTACAACAGCAGCATGGCAAGAAGGTCACTCCTCACTTGCAAGCCCCAAAGCCCATCAACCTGCCGTCAGCAGGGTGACGATTTGTCGTCTCTGCCACTTGCTTCCTGTTTCTGGTGTTTTGCAGATTATGCTTTAACCTTCCCTTCCCACCCTCCTGATGACCCAGAAACTCATCATTGGAAGAGCTCCCAGGCAACTAAGCCTGTCTTATAAGACCTTCCTCCTCCCTGGCTCAGGGCTCAGGTTCCAAAGATCACAGAGAATGAGACCTGGACTGGTGCTGCACATCACAAGAGCTAGTGCGTGTTCACACATCCTTTGCATATGTACACACACACAGCAAGGGGTGACCATTACTCTCCTGCCCACTACCCCTCCTAAGACCCCGACTCCCTCCCCTCCTTCCCAACTCCTGCCCCCTTCATTCTGCCATTATCAAGGACCTCAGTGTACACACCTGCATGCTTTGGCCTTCCACACCGGTGCCTCATCCTCCCTTTATCTGACAGTCTCCCCTCAAGTTCCATGAGGCAGCAGCAGAGGCAGTATCTTATGTGTGGCCTGGAACAGTGAGCATCTCTAAGTGTTATGGAGTGAATTGAATCCTCCGAATCTCCCACTCATTCCCAGCTCAGCCACTAACCTCCATGGCTATGGGAAAATAAGACATCTGACAGGGCCTGTCAAGCTCCGGCAGGTCAAGCCCTTCACAAGCAGTCTGATGCAAACTAGCCTGGTCTCCTTGGCTCTTCAACCTTCTCTCCACTGCACCAACACAAATGGAACATGCATTTTTAATGAATTAGGCAAGTCTCATGCTTTTAATAGGGAGGAAAGGGAGAAACACTTAGCTAATACACTGAATGAGTTTCACTCTCCCAGGAGGTCCACTGCAGAGTAGAATGTGAGAGATGATCCCATCCCCCAAAAACACAGTGGAATGTCTTTTGCACTCCCTTGCCAGCTCTTGCTTGGACCTCTTGGCCTTCTTGGGACACTGCACCCCCAAGTTCCTGGAAGCTCAAGAAAGGGACATCTCATGCATGGCGGGTGCCCAGTGTGGTCAAACACCATTCTGGGTGCCAGGAAATCTGGGTGCCAACCATGGTGTCCTTGGGTATGCTGCTGGCTTCACTGAGCTTCTGTTTCTCTGCCCTGACCGCTTGCCTCGCAGGATGGATGTGAAGAATAAACAGGATAAGAACCAGGAGAGGGAAAGGTGGCTGGAGCCCCCAGGGGCTGCACACGGCAAAGACCAGGCCAGCCCTGGGGAAGGGCCCTGGGACAGAAGGAAGATTGAACACTTCTCCCCTCCCTTCAGCCTGGATGTCCCTTCCTCTTCTCCTCCCTGCCCCTGTGCACCCCTGCTGTGGGTTCAATGGTGTTGAAGTTCTAATCCTAGTACCCCAGGATATGACTGTACTGGAGATAGGGCCTCAAAAGAGGCAATTAAGACTAAGTGAAGCCATCAGGTAGGCCCAAATCCAGCAGGACCAGTGTCCTTATAAGAAGATTAGGACACAGACTCTCACAGAGGGAAGGCCATGTGAAATCACTGGAAGAAGATGACCATCTACAAGCCAAGGAGAGAAAAAACCAACCCTGGTGCACCCCAGTCTTGGACTTCCAGCCCCTAGAGCTGTAAGGAAATACATGCCTGTGGTTAAACCCCCATGCCGGGCTACTTTGTTAGGCAGCCCTAGCAAGGGATCACGGTCTCCCAGCCTCCCAGCCTCCTGGCCTCCCATCCTCTCTACACCTCCTTGTGCCCCATGAGCGTTGCAGCCCTGCCAGGGACTGCTCCTCTGCCAGCTTCGGGAAAGTGCCTGAGAAATAAATTCTGGGCATCGGATCACAGAACCCTCTCACGTGACAGGGTGGGGCAAGGCAACTAGGAACATTCAGTCAAAGACGTTGCCTCCAGGGTCAAGACGCTCAGGAGAGCAGAGCTTGCCTCCTGTCCACGAGAAACCCATACTATGGAGGGTCCCAAATTTTCCTTTCCTATGTAGCTGTCGGGGAGATGGGTGAAATCACCAACTCCTGAGCTTAACCTCAAAGAGTCGACATCAATTGGCACCCAGGGGGGGTGGTTTCTGAGAAGCTGTGCTTTTGGCAGCCAGGAGCCTGAGGCATGGCCAGGGTCAGGACTTGCTGACCAGTCTGCCACCAGGTGAGGCTGTCTCTGTGTCTCACGGGTCAGCTCAGATCAGAGCTGGTGTGTGGACATCAGCATGGTTCCTCAGAGATATATTCTATTAACACGCAGAGTCCCCCAGGTCTGAGGGGATGCCTCTGGGAACCCATGTGGGCCTGCTGAACCTGCCTCGTGGTTCCTCTGTTTAGTGGAGCCCATTACAAAATGATGTCTGCTCAGTTACAGATCACAAAACACTGTGGGTCAGCAAGTCCCAGCCCCTCTGTCTGCCTTTGAGGGGCCCCAGGTATAAGAAGGGGGCTTGCCCAGCCCAGACCCACATCGGCTGGAGCTGGAGCCCATGCCCAGGCTCCCAGGTTCCCTGGCTCATTGTCAAGTACTCTTTTCAACACCATTCCAGTTTCAGAAGGTGACCCTGACAGAAGAGAAAATAAGACTCTGACAAGGCTTATTGCGCACTGGCAGGCTGAGGACTTCACAGGTAGTATCTCATTTAATCCTCCAATAACCCACTCACACTCAACCTCACTCTCCACAGTTGATAGGACAGAGACCCGCCCAGAGTCACAACAGAGGCAGAGTCAGAACACACCCTAGGCCTGTTCAACTGCAAGTCCCTGGTGGTCCACAGTCTTTGGATGAGGAGGCTGTACTTTTTACCTGTTCTAGGAGCTGGGAGAGCACCAGGGACCTCCCGCTGTGCTGGTATCCTGAGAATTTCCCCCATATGCCCAGCAGCCTACTCAGGAGTCCTTCCCGCTCCACCCTTCCACCTACTGGCTTCACAGACTTTTTGAGCTGGCCAACAGGACAGGGTCTGGCTTTTCCAATGGCTCCACGGGTCTCTCCTAGCACCTCTCAGATGACACCTCTGCCGGGTGCCAGGAACCAGGCAGCCCTAGTGGAGGAGGGGAGAGCCCCTGCCCTGGCGCCTTGGCTTTCTCTCGGCCTCTTGCTGCTGGAGACAGGCCTTTTTGTCCCAGCTGCAGCTGTGGAGGTTCCACCTTACACACTGACAACTCTGACATAGCTCATTTTGTTCCTGGACCTTCAGGGGGGCATCCTGTGGGAGTCCCCAATATCTAATGGAGGAGTGGAGGAGATGATGCTATTCTCACAGAGTTAACAAGAATTCTGGACAGAAACATAATTAAGCATTAATCAGGCTCCACTTTGGCCCACTTCCTTGTAACTGAAAGTTACCTAGTGCGAGATACTGACCACATGAGAATCATACGGCTTTTGCTTAAGAATTGTTTAAGATGTTTTTCAGAGCCGGGCTCGGTGGCTCAGCCTGTAATCCCACGCCTTGGGAGGCTGAGGTGAGTGGATTGCCTGAGCCCACAGGTTCGAGACCCACCTGGGCAACTTGGCGAGACCTCATCTCTACAATAAATTAAAAAATTAGTGGGCATGGTAGCACATGCCTGTAGTTCCAGCTACTTGGAAGGCTGAGGTGGAAGGATCACCAGAGCCCAGCAGGTCGAGGCTGTGGTGGCCGGGAGCGGCCACTGTACTCCAGTCTAGGCGACAGAGTGAGACTCCAACTCAAAAAAAAAAGTGTTGGGAGCCGGCCGTGGAGGCCCGCCTGAGTGTTAGGGATCCAGGCAGGCTGTGGACCCTGAGACCACTAGGATGAGTTCAGGAGCTGAAGGCCTATTCCCTCTTCCCTTCTTTGCTGTTTGGCACGTTCCCCTAGCAGGGACTTTGATGACCTAAGCATGAAGCTCTGAGAGTACTCAGGCATGGCTTACTTTAGGAGTCCATTGTTCCCGTTTCTCACAGACTGCGGTTTCGGCTTTAAACTTAACATAATTCAAACTCAGGTCATATTTGGGAGCCTTTAATACAGTACAAGCTTCTTTTAAGATTTAATAGTCTATTTGTAGAACTAGTATATACATACAAAGTGCTGTTTCAACCTTAATAATACCTACAGCTATTAGAAACGGCCCAGCCCAAAGTTCCTAAGGGCCCAGAGCGTACTTTGGACTAGGCTGCTTTCTTTTAAATTGGTTTTTAGCTACAGTTAGTATAGGATTTTTTCTACTTATTATAGAAATTGAATTTATTTTATTCATAGAAAGTATTGTAGAATAGGTTATGCTACGTCAGTGAATTATGTCAGTTCAAGCATGATCAAACATGATATTTTGAGGTTTAATAAGAATACAGCTAACTTTAGAAATTACATTGTTTCCATTTTCTACATTTGCGGTTTTGGCTTTAATACAATTTACAGTTTATATTTGGTTTTTATTTTTTAGAAGCTTTATTGCTGATGATCAGGATTAGGAATTAGAAACTTTTATAAAAGTTAAAGTAGATTTATAGGATTTCGGAACAGTCATTTTGTTAAGAGATTGTAATCTATTGTTCCCAGAAATGGCCCAGTGTGATCTTTTGACTGGGCCACATTCCTTAGGAATTGATTTGGGCTATAATTAAGAGTTTCTATATTGTAGGTAGAATTAGCGTAAAATAGAGATGAATTGGGATTTAGGTTGGTTATTAGGTGTTGTGTATGCATAGGTTTTAAAAGTTATTGATTATTAGAATATTATGATACTAGAATTATTGTATTGCTTTTAAGAAATATTAACCAAGCATGAGGAACAGTGAGATAGTTTTGGGATCCTCATTCCTCATGCTTGAGGAAACGCCTGGTAGGTGGGGGACGCCCCTCATCCACCTGGTTCTATGTTCATGTAAATATCTTGTGATTTAATTGGGATTGCCCTTCCTCGTACTCCAGGAAACACCTGGTAGGTGAGGAATGCCCCTCATTCACCTGGCTTTATGTTCATGTAGAAGTTTTGTGATTTAATTGGTATTATTCTTCCTCATGCCTGAGGAAACACCTGGTGGGTGGGGGCGCACCCCTCCTGCACCTGGCTTTGTGTTCACGTGAAAGACTTGTAAGACTGCCTGCGTAAAATTTGGGGATAAATACACGCTGTAACTCCAATAAACGGCTTCTGCACTAGACAGAGTCCAGTTTCTTTCTTTCTCCCCCAGTCTCTTTCTTTCTTTTAATATCTATCCCTACAGAATCGCCAACGCCACCACACCTTCCAAGGGACTCCCTAAATCTCTTTGCAGGGGCTGGACCCCCACAAAAAAGCTGTTTTTCAGATCCAGAATTCCAGAGAAACAGCTGGCATGGACCAGTGTGAAGATCCCCCAGAGAGGAACAGAACTAGCATGAGAACTAGCATGAGGCTTCTTCCTCTCTGTGTCCCATGACTTCACCTAGCTCTCTTTGACCAATCAACCATCTCCACACTTTAAGACACTCCCAAACCCTTAAAAACTCTAACTCCGAACTCCTCAGGGAGACAGATTTGAGGTTTCCTCCTGTCTCCTCATTCGGCAGCCCTATGCTTAAGCTTTTCTCTGCTGCAACCCGGTATCTTGGCCTGTTGACTTGCTGATTGCATCAGGCAATGAGCCTATTAAGACTACAGTGGGAGATGTATTGGGGGCCCCCACACCCACCACCTTCCGCTTTTAGCTCACAGGTCTTTGCTGTCCTCGCCAGCGTGGCCTCCTTTTTTAAATTTTATTTTATTTTATTTTAGAGTTGTGGTGTACATGAGAGGATTTACTACATAAGTAGGTTGCATTCAGGTAAAATTTGGACTTCTAGCAAGAGCATGACCTCCTTAATCTCTCCTTCAGCAGCACTCCTGCTCCCAGCTCCTGTCCTAGCAGAAGATGCTAGCTCCTTCCCAGGACTTGAAGTAAATTATGGGACTTGATTCATCCGTTCATGTGTTCAGCAAACATGTTTTAAGTTCCTAATGTGTGCCAGGCACTGTTTTGGGCACTGTGAATACTGCAGCAAATGAAAGAAACCAACCAAACAACAAACATCCCTGTCTTCATGGAGCTCTCATTCAAAGATAAGTAATTCAACGTAGAGTCAGTCCACGATAATACCTGGGAGAAAAAGTAAACAAAGAAGAGAGATATGAAATGTTGAGTGGTTGAAATTTCAACTGAAGTTACTTAAAAAAAATTAAAACCAATCAAATTTAGCAGTGGGGGGTTGTATACCAAATTAATTTAGTGACACCAGTGCTAATAAGTTCTGATCACCAACTGCTATCCAACCAGCCTACTTTTTTTTTTTAATCTTTTTGAGTTGGAATCTCACTCTGTCACCCAGGATGGAGTTCCGTGGCACACTTACAGTCACCCCAGCATCGACCTGCTGGGCTCCAGCGATCATTCTGCCTCAGCCTTCCTAGTAGCTGGAACTATAGGTGCACGCTACCACAACCAGCTAATTTTTTTTTTTTTGAGTTGGAGTCTCACTCTGTCACCCAGACTGGAGTACAGTGGCACACTCCTGGCCACCGCAGCCTCGACCTGCTGGGCTCCAGCGATCCTTCCACCTCAGCCTTCCAAGTAGCTGGAACTACAGGCGTGCACTAGCACGCCCGGCTAATTTTTGATTTATTGTGAAGATGAGGTCTCGCTAAGTTGCCCAGGCAGGTCTTGAACCTACGGGCTCAGGCAATCTACTCACCTCAGCCCCCCAAAGTGTGGGATTACAGGCTGAGCCATCAAGCCCAGCTTAATTTTTTATTTATTGTAGAAATGAGGTCTCGCCAAGTTGCCCTGGCTGGTCTCAAACCCGTGGGCTAAGGCAACACTCACCTCGGCCTCCCAAAATGCTGGGATTACACACTGAGCCACTGAGCCTGACCAACCAGCCTACTTTTGAGTGAAGACCTGAAGAAGTGAAGATATGTAGGGGGAAGCATTGCAGGCATAGAGAACAGCAGCTACAAAGGCCCTGAGGCAAGAACAGAGAAAGGAGCGAAGAGGGCAGGCATGAGACAATTCATGCAGAGGGAATCCCAGGGCATCTGGGAGAGGTCCTGAGGTCCGCCTTTTGACCAATGACCAAGGCTGCTATGCTGAGCACAAAGGGAAGGAGGGCAAGGTCAGAAGCAGGCAGAGCAGCCCGGAGGCTGTTGTCACCCTAAGGAAGTGGCATTGACCACAACTGTGGAGGGAATTAAGATGGTTGAAAATACATTTCGAGCCAGGCTCGGTGGCTCAGCCTGTAATCTTGTGCCTTTGGGAGGCTGAGGTGAGTGGATTGCCTGAGCCCGCGGGTTCGAGACCCGCCTGGGCAGCGAGACCTCATCTCTACAATAAATCAAAAAATCAGCCGGGTGTGGTAGCGCAGGCCTGTAATTCCGGCTACTCAGAAGGCTGAGGTGGAAGGATTACTGGAGCCCAGCAGGGAGCGGCCACTGCACTCCAGTCTGGGCGACAGAGTGAGACTCCAACTCAAAAAAAAAAAAAAAAGAAAAGAAAAGAAAATACATTTCGAGGGCAGTGTCAACATCGACTGCTGACTAACTGGAAGTCCTGCCCTGCCCCTACTCACTCGTAGGCATGCAGGGTCCCAGCCCCCACCCCCCACCCTCCTGGCAGACCCTAACCTTCCAGAACGTTCCCAACTCCTTCCTAGTCCCCAAAGCGTCCCTGTTCCATCTAGGAAGTCAAATCCAACTGTGATACATACCAGCGGGATGACGTTGGGAGAGTTGTTTCATCCCCTCTGACTCTATCTGTAAAACAGAATAATGATCCTTGGGCTGGCCTTCGGAGCCACAGTTGTAGGGAGACCAGCTGGAGTCCAAACCCCACTGGCCACCCAGGCTTTTGGCAGCTTCGTGCCATGAGGGGCTTTTTTCTGGGCTGTTTCTGTTCTGGGCCTTCTGGTTCTCAAACTCTGACTCTTCTCCAAGGCTATAGGGGCTCAGATCTTGTCCTGCCTGTGCTTGGGTTCTGCTGGCCTCACCAAGGGTCACCCCAAGAACTGCTGAGCTGCAGGCCAGAATTGCCCGGTTTGAATCCTTCACTATGAGGGATGAGGGATGGTCATAAACTGACAGGGAAAAACACCACTCTCAAGACTCCCAGCCTCTTCCATGAAATGAAGTGCTATAGATTCCCACTGTGTGAAGCTCGCTGTGAGATAAAATGCAACTATACATATAAAGCACCTAGCCTGGAGTCTGCCTCCTGGTAAATGCTCACATGTTACATTATCGAATGATGCTGTGTCATGAAAATAATGTAGGCTAGCAGGACTTTCCACCTTCACTCTGTAAACAGAATTAGGATGAGAATAAAAATACACCCTATCCTGTTTTTCTCCAAAAAAAGGTAAATAGGTTTGTGTCCTCTGACTTTGTGTTGTGTGTGGCAGTGGACTAAGTATAGCTGTGGAGTCATGGGTTGGTAAGAAGAATTTACTAAAACAATTATGAACAGTTATGAATTAAGAAAGGAGATATAGTAAAGGGAAGAAACATTGTAAACGTGCCAAACAACAGAGAGAATGCTGTCTGCAGAGGCGGGGTGTTATAAGAGGGGTGTCAGGGTTTCACGGGCCAGGAATTGTCTTTGGAGGGAGTCTGCAAAAGGAAATTTCCAGAGGTTTGTGCAGCAGCTGATTGATTGTGGTGTTTGTTTCTTTAAGATAAGCTTAGTTAACAGCGATAGTTAACTAGCAATGAATGGTTAACTACTTTTTCTTTATAGTAAATGTTTTATAGCTGGCTAACTAGCTTTTAAAGCTCTTTGCTATCATCGTAATATTTGTTGAATCTCACCCCGAGATGTCCTTCCTCAATTTACCTAATGGAGGTTGTTCTCATCAGGCCTCATATTCTTCCACACCTGACTCAGGGTTCCCAGCCTTCTCCAAGAGAGCACCTATTTTTTAGGTGGTTCACGTCTTCCCGTGGGAAAGGTGGGTATCTCTGGGACACCATTTGTAACAATCCACGATCTGGCAAAAGCACGTTCCTTTGGGGGTCTGGAATAAACTCTGTGCAAATGCATATAGACCCTGAAAGGAGCAGGCCCCCGCCATCCTGCTGAGGATCTTCTGTCTCCAGCCTCTTAGGCCTGGCTTCCCATCACCCTGGCTGCACGCACCTTCCAGAAGCAGGTGAGCATGGGCTGCTCCCATAAACTTGGGTATTCACAAGTCCATGAGCCAAGAGCCTGTCTCAGGGCTGTCTGGGTTGGTGCCAGGGAATGGGGGAGACAATGAAAAACAAGCACCGGGCCTGTTTTCCCTTCTGAAAAGATCTTCATTTCCACGCTAATTGCAGTCTCTGGTTGGCCTGGGGTTCAGACTCAGCCTTATTTGCCGAGTCGGCTGGAAGTCACTCCTGGCGGCTTCCTCCACCTTCTTTTTCTTGGCCAGACGTGTCTGGTCATAAACTGACAGGGAAAACACCACTCTCTAGATTATTTTGGTGTCCTGTCTAGGGTTATTATGGAGCTTGGGACCAGCCCCCGGCTGTCCTCAGCTGCCATGATCGCCAACCTGAGCTAGCTCGGCTCCACTTGCCTACCTCATCTTCATTCTGGTTTGCTGACTACAAACAAATTCCTTCTTCCTCAAACCTTTCCAGGTTGCTCCACAAACCGAGGACCACATGAAGGCCAGAGCCAAGAGGGGTGTACTGGGGAGTCAGCCCTGTGGGAACAGGAGGCCTCTCCCCCAGGACTGGACTCACCCTCCATCTGAAAGGCCCTTTATTCTAGTACTTAATGAAGCAAATGCAGTGAAGGGTTGGACGGTGGAACCAACCAGATGTGAATGGAGAAGGGGAGATTTGCAGGGTGGAGAGAAGTTCAAGGATGAAAGGAAGGTATTCTGGGCAAGCTGAGCATGGCTACGAACGACACGGCACGTCTACAGATGGATTGGTTTCATTAGGGCTGTGCTCCGAGCCTCAAGCTGCAGATGCAGGGAGTTTGTGTTTTTAGTACTTTATGGTGAAACGGAATCATTTTGGGTTTGGGGCACTGAAGTAATGATGAAAGCATATTTTTTGCCAGGGTGGGCGTGGTAAAAGACGCATATACCTTATCTGGAAGAAAGAGACTCCTTAAGGGTATGTTCCTGTCCTTCCATACTTCCTCAACCCTCCTCCGCTCCTATGAGGCTCTTCCATGAAACTGAAGATTGCAAACTGATCTTTCAGACGGGTCCATTCTGTACTGGGTCCAATTCATAGTCAGCTGTGGGATGGCAGCAAAAGAAAAAGAAAAAGAAACAAGCCTGGAACACAAAGGATGCAGTTAACTCATTTCATATCAGCATCCCCTCTAAAGACTGGAGCCAGGTCCTAGGTGAGAACTGTATTCATGGAAGAAGACTGACCTCTACACTATAATAAAAGGGTTAGTTTTTATTTTCAGCTTTTTATTCTCTCGGTCGCCAGAAGACGGGGGAAATCACATTAAGTACTGCCTGCCGGGTTTTGTCATGAGAACAAGGCATCAGGATTGTGAAGTCTGTGAATGATCTTGGGAAATGTGTATTACCTTGACCTTTAGAGGCGGCTGTATCCTGATTGGCTGGCTGTGCTGCCCGCTCCCTGGGGGTCAGTGGGGTCATAAATACAGAGGAACTGGAAGGCAGGCCATCAAACAAGCCCGCCGTGGTACGTGGTGTTGGGAAGCGGAACGGAGGGTGATTCGGGTTGGGTTCGAAGCCCTTCCGTGGGCTGAACCTTAATCCCCGCTAGCGCGTGCAGGCCTGGGCCAGGCGCGGGTGAGGGCGTGGCGGGGGGAGGAGGTTACGGAGTAGGGCAGGGAGAGCCGCCCCGTGTCCCTGTGAGCGTCTCCCGTGCTCTCAGGCAGGACAGGTGGGGGCGGGGTGGATGTGCTGGGGGCGGGGTCTGGGCGTCCGGGTGGGGCGAGGCTGCAGGCGAGGCTCCAGAAGGACGCCCCTCCCTGCACCCCGGCCGCGTGCGCGTGGGAGGGTTTCTGCAGCAGGTGGCGCGTGTCTCCGCTCTTGTCCCGGCGGGCGATGCAGGATCTTCACCCCGGAAAAACGGCGTCAAGGACCAGTTCGCAGGCTCTTGGGCTCCAGCCAGGCCCTGCGGGACTCGTGGCTCCAGGGACTGCGGTCTGGGTCCGGGCGGGCGGCCTCTCTCCGGCGTCTCCATCAGAGCCTCGGCGCCCGCAGCCGCGCGGTGAAAGTCGCACGCGGTTCCGGGCGCAAAACGACAAAGCGCGCAAAGCCGCGGGGTGGGCTGAAGGGCACTGGGTCTCACCGCGCCGCCGGGCCTCGGGGTGGCGGCGTCTCATTAGTGTTTACGGATCGGAGACTTCGGGGTCCGTAACCAGGGCGACCGCGCGGCCCCGCCCCAAGTGCCACGCCCCCGCGCTTCCTATTGGCCGCCGGCCCCGGCGCTCCCCGAGGCCACCAATCAGCGGCCGCAACTCTTTACAAAAGGCGGAGGATGGCTTCTGGCTGCAGCCCTGCTCGGGTTGAGAAGCCCGGCTGACGGCTTAATTGAGGTTAATGTCAACTCTAATCAGAGAGGCAAACCGCGAGCAGCGTTACCTGATCATATATGCTTCAGAGAGTGCTACGAGAGCCCGAGAGGTCCCCAGTAAGCGGCTCTGGGCAGGTTCCTCATCCTGATGTCTACCTAGACTCTAGTTGTGACCCCTTCATTACCTGATTCTGTGTCACTTCCCACCTGGGTTTTCTGTTTTCTCAACTTAGAGAGAATGGGCCGTCTGTCCAGATCCAACTCCAATTATCTACGAGCTGCAGACTCTTGAGTCACTCACCCCTGCAAGCCAGCGCTGTGCATTCAGGCCTGAACTGTAAAAGCACCGAACGGGAGGTTGAATTGACTTTGCTTTTTCCTTTGCCTCTGTCTGCAGAGAAAGAAATAGCTGTCTCGTTCCCTCTCGCCGGAGGGAAAAAAAATCAATAGATGTTTAATCTGCAAGAGAGACGAATTTCCCATCTAACCTAAGGAGAGGTGGGACGGCTCTGGGGTAAGCATTGATAGAACTGTCAGATGCCACGGCCGGCAGGGGCCATATAATAACCCAGTCCAACCCCCTCGTTTTGTAGATGGGGAGTCAGGCCCAGAGACACAAGGGGACTTGTACGGGGTCACCCAGCTGTCAAAAGCCTGGATAGAAATCAGTGCCCTTCTTGCTACACCATACAGAAGGTTCTAGCCACTTACTTGCCTCAGGGACCTTAGTTTGCTGTGTCTCCCCTTCCTCTTCTTCCTCCTCTCACAATGTCCAATAATAATTGGCAAAGTGCAGATCTGGCCCTGGGAAATTCCGAGGCAGGAACCAAACTGAGATTTCTGATCCTAGCAAAGGCAGGCTCTTTGAAGAAAGCAGCCTTTAATGTGGCTACAATCTGAAACTCTGAAGGATTCCAATGATTCTATGACCTGCAGACTTTACCTTTGAAGGACTTACAGCTGATTTCACAAACTTTCAAAGCCTTAAGGAGCAGAGTGATGAAGCATTAGGGCAGGGGTTTCATGACTGAAGGCTGGATTCCCTTATTTCCTGAATGACCCAACCCCCACAGAATCCACTGGATTTGGTATCTGTTGACTTGCCACCATCCAAGGATGGATTTCCTCATTTTAGCAAACCCACTCATTCCTTTTGTCTGCTTCTTGGGCAACCTTCTCTACCCCAGCATCAAGCATTTGTCGAACTCATATAATCCCATCAGACAATGTGGGCACTTACAGAGTTCAAAAAGAACAGTTGCCCTCAGAGAGTTTACAGTGTGATCACCAGACAAGCCCATCAGAAAGGCTTCCACACACCTGTAACCTGTGGTTACAAATGAGGTGACAGCAATATGAATGCCCAGTTTTTGACTACCCTGAGCTCTCACAAAACAGCCGCAGGACCTTGAGTGCCTCCCATTCAGTGGGGGCCCAGGGTCCCTCTCACACGTACTCAGAGTTCTCCTGTGTTCTTTCCCTGAAGCTGCTTGTGTTCTGGGGCCTGAAATGCCACTTAAAGTCATTACTTCCCCATTGCCACTGATGGCTGGACTCCCACCAGAGCCCTGCCAGCACCTGGTGTTTCTGGAAAATCCCAGAGCTGCAGAAGCCCTAAAGAGTCCAAGCGGGGCATGGCCCTACAGGCTCACTGTCATGGAGGCAGTGGGCCCCCAAAATGTGCAGTGTCCTATGAGCCCTGCTGTCACCAGGCCAAGCCTAGTCCTCTTTCCCTTGTGGTACCCAGCTATTCTCTCTTCTCCCCCCAGGGATATTCAGCTTTTATGTCAGTTCTGATAAGAAGGAAAAGGAAATGAAGGGAAAGGGGACCAAAATGCATTTAACCTATTTCTTTCCACCATGTAGAACAGAACCTAGTCCATCATTAACTGGTCACGGCTCATTCATTTAACAAAGACTATGAGCAGCTACTCTGGTGGCACTGGAGAGGCAATGGTGAACAGAAAACACGGTCCAGGCTCCACAGAGTAGCTGTGGAGGAACAATGAGAAGTGTACAGACTGGATAGTGAAGGAATGGGAAGAGAAAAGTGCAGCGGGAGCCAAGTGTATCACGACCTAAGATAAGGTGGTAGGAAGTGAAGCTGGGGAGCAGGCAGGGCCAGATCTTACAGAGCTTCGTCATCAAATGTAAGGAGTTGGAATTTTAAGTCCAAAGAAAAACCACAGACCAGGCTTTGTGGCTCAGCCTGTAATCCCAGCACTTTGGGAGGCCAAGGCAAGTGGATTGCTTGAGCCAGTGGGTTTGAGACCAGCCCAGGCAACTTGGCAAGACCTGGTCTCTGCAATTAAAAAACAGAAAAACTTAGCCAGGCGTGGTAGCATGTGTCTGCAGTTCCAGCTACTTGGAAGACTGAGGCGGAAGGATCGCCGGAGTCCAGCAGGTGGACGCTGGGGTGGCCGTGAGAGTGCCACTGCATTCCAGCCTGGGCAACAGAATGAGACTACAACTCAAAGAAAAGAAAACAAAAAAGAAAGAAAACCACTACATGGTTTTAAGCAGAGGAGAGGTATCGTCTGATGTATATTTGTAAACACCATTCTGACTGCTGTGTGTCTAATAGACCCTAACACTCTCTGGAGAAGGACCTCCTTGTCACAAGGAGAAGAAACCCATTCACTTGTCTTGAGTAGACACCCCCTTTCTTGGCTCCAATTTGCACAGGAAGAGACATTGGTACTGGTTTTCCCATTCAGTCTAGCTTGGGGTATAGTTGATTTTTGGACTTTGAGTTTACAAATCAGTCTCATGACCTCATTAGAATGAACCAGCCCCCCACAACCTCTGGGTGGGTGACTGAAATTGAGTTTGTAGATCTACAAAGCTGGGAACTAGATTCTGGTCAAATTCTTGCCTGCCTGTGTGTCCTATGAGCAATAGGTCTGCACCCTCTCAAACCCCTCTGAGCTGTAGACAGTCATGTACATTAAACCATTTTCATGTTTATTGAGTGAACAAATGGTTGGATGAGTGAACAATGGGGAAAACAGATGACTGACTGGTTGACTAGTTAGATGGACGGACAGAAGGATGGAAGGAATCATTATCTACATAGATGGAGAGAGAGACTAGAGACAGGAAGATCCCAGGGAAGAGGAGGAGGAAATGAATCAAGAGTTCCAGGGAAGGAACAGATCTTGTCTCCTAGGCCACCCCTCCTTCTGGGAGTCTCCATCAACCAGCAGTCCAGGCTCTTTGGCTGCCTGGAGACCTATGTAAATAGCCTGAAGCATGGTCTCCCCAAGTCCTTTGCTCCTGGAGGGCAGATCCAGTCACCCTCTATTCAGACCTACTTTTGCATTCACCCTTCTCTGGGCCTCCAGACTTGATGCCTTCCCAAAGTTCTCCAGCCTCGGGCAAGGTTAGGAGACCTCAACAAGAAAGAAGGGGATGTGGAGCTACTGAGACACCAAGTCAGGGTTCCCTGCAGGGCCAGAGACAAAGTGGGGGGCGGGGGAGCAGAACACCCTGCTGTGCCCATCTCTGAACTGCACAAAGATGAGGCTGTCGAGTGTCAGCACGGTGGAGGCAGCACCAAAAGCCTATCCGACCAAGTCATTGTCCCCTACTCCCAATCTGCTTCTGAAGAAAGGAATCCAAGGCCACTGTGCAAATGTGTACCATCAAACTAGGAGCCGTTTGGGTCTGAGTTCTTGTGTGAGATCAGTGGATTACGTGCCAAGGCTCTGGGGAAATGGGCCCCAACAGAGACAAGTGCTCGCTAGGGAGCAATGTGGCACTCTGAGGGACAGAGAAATGAGGAATTAAATGCCACTGTTTTGCCACAAATCCCCTCTGCTTGGGAATTGGCTTTTCTGCTGATGCCAGTGGGAAGCCTCACTCCGCCCTCTTAACAAAAGGCTACCGGGAAGGCCAGAACCAGCACTGGATGCAGGGCCCAAAGGTGTTCCGCAAGGGTTTGCTCTTGTTCTCACACAAAGTTTCCAGTGGGAACCAAATGGTTTCCACATGGGCCCAGAGGAGGTGGCGTCTTTCCGCTGGCTTTTGATCCTTAGACACTGCAGTGTGTAAACAACCAGCCTCCCACAGACAGTGTTCCTGAAACAGAAGACTCAGTGCCTTCTCGCCCCCACCTTGGAGTGGGATGACCACGTCCCCACACCATCCAGCACCCGATACCCCAACACCTCGAGGGACATGCCTTGGGTCCTAAGGGAGTTCCTCCTCACCGGGAGGAAGGGTCTGTCACCTAGACTGCCTTTGGTGGCCATCACCTGGGGTCATCCTGGCTCCCCAACCAAACTACCTTCCCCAGAGCCCCAGCTCCCACATGGACCACTGTCCTCCCTACTTACCAGCAGATGAAATTACACTAAAACTTAAAACAAACAACAACAGATGCTGGCGAGGATGCAGAGAAATAGGAATACTTATACACAGCTGGTGGAAATGCAAACTAGTGCAACCTCTTTGGAAGACAGTGGAAGTAGAAATTGACCTTACATATGACCCAGCAATCCCCCTATTGGGAATATACCCAGAGGAACTCAAATCATTCTACAAAAAAAAAGATACCTGCACACACATGTTTGTTGCAGCTCTATTCACAATAGCAAAAACATGGAACCAACCATGCTGCCCATCGAAGCTGGACTGGATTAAAAAATGTGGTACATATACACAATGGAATATTATGCAGCCACAAAGAAGGACCAACATATGAACTTCGCAGCAACTTGGATGGATTTAGAGTGGATCATACTCAGTGATCTATCACAGAAACAAAGAACAGAATACCATATGTTCTCACTCATAAGCAGACCCTGAACAATTAGCATAATACTTTAAGAAAGGGATTGGCAGTAGTGGGAAACTTCCAGGGGAGGGAAGGACACACCTCATCAATAAGGGTACTTGCATAATGAACATTTGTATACCTAACCCTGAATTGTACCCCACATCTTTAAAATAGAAAAAAAAATTAAAAAAAAAGAAATTACACTAAAACCCACAGACTTGAGGAAAATACTCTAATCGCTGCTGGTGGGCATGTCCATTATTACAGTCTCTCTGTAGGAAATGTGTAAAATAAATGGGAATAAAATATTCCCTTAAAATGAACATACTCTTTGATTAAGCATGTCCACTTCTAGGAACCCGTCCACAGGAAATCATCGGGAATATAGCAAATGACTTGGGCGCCAGATGCCCACTATATCATTTTAAAAAGCAAAAGAATTTGGCTGGTCCAAGGGTAGTGAGCTCTCTTGGTTGACTGTTCACAGTTACAGATCCAGTTCTTCTTTCTAGTCTTTCCCCCTTCTCACCACTGCACTTGACTACTCTCTAAAATAAAAATATAAATAAATAACATTTTAAAATAAAAAAACGGAAGTCAGTTAAGCACCTACTAACTGGGGATGAAGTGGTTCTCTCACACTTTGAGTCAACCATCACATACCCTAGCCTGGGCAACTAGTGGGACCTGGTGTCTACACAAAATTAAAAAAAAAATTGGCCAGTTGTGGTGGTGTGTGCCCGTAGTCCCTGCTTCTTGGGAAGCTGAGGCAGAAGGATCACCTGAGCCCAGGAAGTTGAGGCTTCCAAGAGCCATGATTCTTGTGATTTTGCCATGATCCTTGTGATCATGCCACTGCACTCCAACCTGAAAGAGTGACACCCCGACTTGAAAAAAAAAGTCATTTACCCTATCAAAAACAATGCTTGCATACACTTCCTAATAAGTAAATATCTATTTTTGATAACTTACATATGGGCAGTATCTAACTAAAACTTATGTGCCTCACAAAACACATGATATGGAAATGTTAAGCAGCATTTAAATTTTTATTTTACTCATTAATACTTCAGAAATATTTTTATTTTGAGAGTGCAATATGGTTTTGGCTACACTCAGTCTTTCTTAAGGTCTTAGTTTGACGTCTGTGATACAACTGAAAGTTCAATATATGTCTGTTCTTGGTCACAATAGTTGCCATAATTAAAAACTATCTTCAAAAGACAAAGATAGGGCAACCCCTTCGAGTCTCCTCCCACTATGGGAGCTTTTCTGTCTTCTTAATAAATTCTGCTTTAAAAAAAAAAAAACAGAGCAAGATACACACACTACCAAACTTTAATCTTTACTTTAAGGCTACAATAATCAAAACAGCCTGGTATTGGTATAAGAACAGGCATATTGACCAATGGAACAGGATAGAGATTCTGGAAGCAAAACCTCAATTTCTCAACCAACTCATCTTTGACAAAACCTCCAACAATAACCACTGGGGAGAGGAGAACCTATTCAACAAATGGTGCTGGGAAAGCAGACTGACCACATGCAGAAGATTGAAACAGGACCCCTACCTATCACCATTCACAAAAGTCAACTCTAAATGGATCAAAGACCTAAACGTAAAACCTTCAACTACAAGAATCTTAGGAAATGCAAGAGACACCCTTACAGAAATCGGAGTAGGCAAACAATTCCTGATCAAAACCCCAGGTGTCCATGCCATAAGAGATAAGATTGACAAGTGGGACCTCATCAAACTGAAAAGCTTCTGCAAAGCAAAAGAAACCATCAAGGGAACAGAGAGACAGCCCACAGAATGGGAAAAAATATTTGCCAACTATATAGCTTACAAAGGCTCAACATTCGGGATCTACAAGAACTCAAGCGTGGTGAAAGGAAAAAAATAATAATCCCATTAAAAAGTGGGTAAAAGACATTAATAGACACTTCTCAAAAGAAGATCTATAGGCAGCCAACAGAGATGTGAAAAAGTGCTCAGCCTCACTAATCATCAGAGAACTACAAATCAAAACCACATTGAGATACCACCGAACCCCAGTAAGAATGACCATCATTCATAAAACAAACAACAACAGATGCTGGTGAGGATTTGGAGAAAAGGGAAATGCTTCTACACTGCTGGTGGGAATGCAAACTAGTTCAGCCTCTATGAAAAACAGTGTGGCGATTTCTAAAAGAACTAGAAATTGACCTTCCATATGACCCAGTAATTCCCCTATTGGAAATATACCCAGAGAAACTCAAATCATTCTACGAAAAAGATACCTGCACACGCATGTTGGTTGCAGCTCTATTACAATAGCAAAATCATGGAATCAACCATGCTGCCCATCAAAGCTGGACTGGATTTTTAAAATGTGGTACATATACACAGTGGAATATTACACAGCCATAAAGGATAAACACATGGACTTTGCAGCAACTTGGAAGGATTTAGAGTCTATCATACTCAATGATCTATCACAGAAACAAAGAACAGAGTACTATATGTTCTCACCCAAAAGTGGACCCTGAAGATCTACCATAACACTGTAAGAAAGGGATTGCAGTAGCAGGATACTGCTAGGGCTGGTAGGGGAGGTGGGGAGGGAAGGAACACAACATCAGTTAGGGTACCTGATCTCAAGCCAGGCAAAGTGAGGACCAAAGGGAGACCCAAACTTTACCTGTACAATGTTCACTTCTATACCTAATCCTGAATTGTACCCCCACATCTTTAAAATAAAATATAAAATTAAAAAGACATAGACACAAATAGAAGAAAGTCTTAATTGGGCACACTTAGTAGCCCAAGAACTTAATTTTTTATTCTCATAAAGTATACCGAGATTTTGTGTTGAAATTAGACTAAGTAAATTTTCTGCTTCTATGATGTCAATCAATAGGTCTTACATTTTTTATGTTTTTAGCAAATGCATACAAAACACTAAAATTTTCACTGGATGATCTTTAAACAAGTCAGAAAATTCTGTTTCCACATTTTTTGTTTTGTTTTGTTTTTTTGAGTTGGAGTCTCACTCTGTCACCCAGACTGGAGTGCAGTGACCACTCCCGGCCACTGCAGCCTCCACCTGCTGGGCTCCAGCCATCCCTCTGCCTCAGCCTTCCAAGTAGCCTGAATTACAGGCATGCACTACCATGCCCAGCTGATTTTTTGATTTATTGTAGAGATGAGGTCTCACTGCCCAGGCGGGTCTCGAACCCGCGGGCTCAGGCAATCCACTCACCTCAGCCTCCCAAAGGCGTGGGATTACAGGCTGAGCCACTGAGCCCGGCTCTTTTCCACATTTTTAAGTGAGCAAATATGACAGCTTTATATATAACTGCACTTTTTTCAGCAATAAAATCACATAACGTTGAAAATCAAAATGCTTTCACTGTTTCTTTCCAAAGGCATTATTTTATCATTCACTGTTAAATGACATCATGACTTGAAGGAACATGTTCCACGTATTTACTTATATAACTTGAAAGTTGAGTAACATAATATGGAGAGTCACAAAAACTCCTAACTCATATTAACTCTTTTATGTAATTTGTTGCAAGACACACATCCAACCTGTATGCAGATAAAAGATATTTTTTGCTCATTCCCTATGTCCTTAAAAAATATTACAAAGATTCTACTATGTATTAAAACTTTTCTTTGAGAAATGAAACCATACCACTGATAGTGTAGAACTCTGCACTTCCAGCTTCATATTCTTTGCTACAGCAGTTAGTCTGTGAAAATTTTTCAAGTGTGGTATAAATTACTAGCTGATATTTGTTGAGCGCTTACTATGTGCCAAGCATCATTTAAGTGCTTTACGTATATGAATTCATTTCAAGTTCACACGACCCCTCATGTTGGTATAGTTGTTACCCATTTCACAGACAAAGTAACTGAGGCATAGGTTGTCTTGCCCAAGGTCACATGGCTAACAAGCAGCAGCACTGGAATTTGAACTATGACAGCCCGGGTCTGGTGACATTGTCGTTGTCCACAGTGTCCACTCTTAGCTCTGCCACGGTGCTCAAGAATCTTGTTATTTTGGTCAAGGTGCAAACTCTTACCTGCACTTATGACTACATCTTTTTGTAACCATTTTTAAAGACATCATTCATTACCTTCAATTATCCTTCTTGTAGTGCCTCACAAAAACATAATTAATATGCTTCATTTTGAAATAAAAATTAGCAGATGCTGTAACTGAATCATGTTAGAAACAAATGTACTCGCCTCCAATTATATGACAAAACTCCCAGCCTGCATTGTGTATTCTCATAGTCGTTTCTTCAAATATTTGGCAACAGCTTTCTGCATATTTTCAATAGTGTTTTCTGACAAAAGATTGCCTGTAATTCTTCCCCATATTTTTTTCATGTGTTATTTTGGCCAAGTTTACCATGGTATGTGACTTTTGAGCTTATGAACATTTATTATTATTAGTTTAGTAAAAATGTTTAAGTGCTGAAAGATTGCATGACTTTCAACATCAGTAGAAAGGTGTTGAGATTTGTCTTTATATTCTCAATGTTTTGTTTTTAAATGTCTTGACTATGGTGATATTCTCATTCACTGGTATCTCAAAGTACCATATACACTTAGAGTAAAGCCATCATGAATGAAATGACCATGTAACCTGTGACCCACAGGTTACATAGTCATTTCATAATCTTCTGAAGTGCTCATATGTTTTCAGCTGACTGCTTCTCAGATCTGATTATATTGTTGTTTTTAAACCTAATGAGAATGATGACAAGTTCATACTGGAAGCTGAAGAAGAATCCATTCTGCCATTCTCTTGTTCTCCCCTTGTGCTCTGCATTTTCTTTGCAGAAAACTCTTTAACCCACTTGTCCATTTTGTGAAGGTGATTAATTTAGATATATATATAATCTGAAAATCTCTTTAATCAAACACCCAGAAACTGCAGTAAGTTGCAATTTGCTGCATGCACACAGAGCTGTGCAGATACCACTGTCAAGCCCTCTGCCCCTCAAGGCCCCACAGGTACCACAGGTGCATGCAGACTGATCACAGCACCAGTTTGGGGCTAGCCATTAGAATATCAGGAAAGCTTCATTTTTCTTCTTTTTGGATAAAAATGAAAGGAAATTGCTATAGTTTCTTGCCTCGCCCAATGAATTGTCTTATATGTCTCTCATTTTCAGGACCACCAAGGAATACATTGCAATGCATTAAAAGTTATGTCATAGGACACTTTATTTCAAGACATGGAAAAACATATACAACATATTTAATGGAGAAAGTCAGGCTCAAAAACAGAATATAAACCTGGGCAACATAGTGAGAGCTTGTTTCTATGAATATGTTGAAAAAGCAGCCAGGTGCAGTGGCTGAGGTGGGAGAATCACTTAAGCCCAGGAGGTCAAGTTTGCAGTGAGCTATGATCGTGCCACTGCACTTCAGCCTGGGCAATAGAGACCCTGTCTGAAAAATACAAGACAAGCCAGGCTAGGTGGCTCAGCCTATAATCCCGCACCTTTGGAGGCTGAGGTGGGTGAATTGCCTGAGCCCGCGGGTTCGAGACCCGCCTGGGCAACTTG
>NW_007251345.1:416314-419164 GCF_000164805.1 Carlito syrichta | reverse complement strand
GGCCGGGAGCGGCCACTGCACTCCTGTCTGGGCGACAGAGTGAGACTCCAACTCAAAAAAAGGAAAAAAATCCAAAGCAAAACAGGATATATAGGAAATTCTATTTTATATTTTTAAAAAAGTACATACACACATGTACACATACACATATATATTTATTCCTCTAAGTGGCAGGAGGCAAATTGAAATGTTTAACAACACTTCATGCCCATCATCACCATGCCAATCTGCACCCCTTTGGGTTAAGTGGGTGTGGGGTTGTTCTGGTTTGAGTGTTGTCCCCTCCAATCTCATGCTGAAATTTGATCCCCAATGTTAGAGGTAGGGCCTGGTGGGACGTGTCTGGGTCATGGGGGCGGATCCTTCATGAATGGCTTGGTGCCGTTCTCTTAGTCATGAGTGAGTTCTCACTCTGCTAGTTCCTGCAGGAGCTGGTGAATAAAACATCTGCCATTTCCCCTGGCCCTCCCCTTGGGTTCCTCTCTTGCCATGTGATCTCTGCACACACCAGCTCCCCTTCACCTTCCACCATGAGTAGAAGCTTTAGAGCAATTTGGATGAACTTAGAGTCTATAACACTGAGTGATCTATCACAGAAACTGAGTACCACATGTTCTCGTAAGCAGACCTTGAACAACTGTCAAAATACTATAAGAAGGGGATTGGCAGTCGTGGGAAACTGCCAGTGGAGAGCACACCTCGTCAACAAGGGTACCTGCATAATGAACATTTACATACCTAACCCTGAATTGTTCCCTACATCTTTAAAATAAAAATTTTTTGTAAAAAAAGCAGCAGCCTGAGGCCCTCACCAGATCTTGAAATTTTCCAGATATCAGACTCATGAGCCAAATAAACCTTTTGTCTTTTTTTTTTTTTTTTTTGAGTTGGGATCTCCCTTTGTCACTCAGGCCAGAGTGCAGTGGCATAATCACAGCTCACTGAAGCCTTAAACTTCTCAGCTCAGGCAATCCTCCCTCCTCAGCCTCCCTAGTAGCTAGGACTATAGACACACACCACACACCACCATGTCTGGTTAATTTGGGGTTTTTTTTTTTTGTAGAGATGAGAGCTGGCTATGTTTCCCAGGCTGGTCTCGAATGCCTGGGTTCAAGCAATACCTATCTCATTCTCTCAAAGTGCTGGGATTACAGACGTGAGCCATCACACTCAGCCAAGCCTTTTGGTCTTTAACCTACCCAGCTGAGTATTCATTTTTAGCACCACAAACAGACTAAGATAGGAGGGCGCACATCAACCTGGAAAAGCGTAAGAGAAGACATCAGGCCCTCAGCAACAACGCACCAGCAAAAATGAGCATACCAGGCTGGGGAGGAATGAAGGAGGGGCCTGGAGCCCAGAACTTGGCTTTTCGAGCAGCCATGAGCTGCCTGGAAACTGGAGGGGTATCAGGTGCCAGGGAGGGGGACAGAAAGTCCAGTCCAGAAGGCACATTTCCTGGCTTCCAGCTCTGTCCTGGGGAAGTCGTTCTGTCAGCCTGGCCTCAAGCAGTATGCTTCTATAACATGGCCCCTCCAAGGGAACCTCATAAGACTTTGTATCCTGTCCTCCTCAAATGTCAGAGGGTGGGGCTTGGGTCCTGAACACTGGGAGAGAGAGCTGCTCTTCACTTGCTAGTCAGAAATGGAATCCTCTGGCATCTGAGAAACACGAAGCCACCGGCGCAAGGCTGTGGGTCCCTGACTCCGTGTTCTCTCCGGTGCTGCTCAGCCCACGGCCCTGCAGCCCCTCATCTCCACTCCTTCCCTCCCTTGAAGGTACAGCTTTCTCTGGCTTCCTGCCAATGCTGCTTAGTGCGCGTGGCCTCTCTCTTGACATCTGTTTCAGCAGACCTAACAAGGCCTGACAGAGCCCAGGGCACATCCCTGAGGTGACCAGGACTGACTGCCCATCCTTGGCCATGACCATTCAGAGTCCCACATCCCTCTCCTCCTCCTGCCTCTCAAGGAGACCTAGAAGAGTTAGGGAAGCAGTCAGCAGCCCTGAGCTGTCCCGTACCCGCCACACACTAGGGCTCCCTCCCCAGCAGACATGCCTCTCATGCTTGAGAGAAGCAGTCACAGGCCCTGCTGCTGAAGCCAGGGTTGAGCCCTTTCAGCGTGTGTGTGACCACTGTGTGGCTCCTCATGCTCAGATCAAAGTCTTGCCAAACAGACAATGAAATCATAATGATCCTTATTTTAGCTGCCATGTCTTGAGCCTCAAATAAGACAATCACACAATTCTCTCTCTCAGTCCTAACAACAGCCCCCAAGCGTAGGTTCTTTCATCTTCGTTTTTATAGACGAGGCAACTGAAGCTCAGAGGGATTAAATAATTTGCCCAAGTTCTCACAGCCAGGACGTAGAAAGGCTGGGACCCGGTGAAGCCACGTGTCCTCCTGCGGGTCCCACGTGCCTTCCTCTGGGCAGTGCTGCTGAGATTTGGCCAGTCAGCAGATGTTTCAGGGCCCTGTCGTGAGCTCTTGTCCCGAGGTCCCTTCTGGCGTCCGTGAGGTAAAAGGGGAGACATGTTGGGGGGGTCTCAGCAGCCTACGGTGACTGGAGCTGGCAGCCGCAGGGGCCCAAGCGAGCAGGCTCTGGGGTGGCTGCCCACCCATTCTCAGGATTTCACTCCACAGTTCAGGTAGGGACAAACACAAATGTCCCCAGACCAGGTCTGAGTAAATGGCAGCAGATCCTCTCCAAGATTTGGTAGGGGACAGGTAAATGGCACCAACTTGAAAGCAGAGGGAGATAAGTGGACCTTGAACAATTATCGTAATACTATAAGAAAAGGATTGTCAATAGCAGGAAAATACTGGGGAGAGGGGTGGGGGCGGGATTGGCA